>NC_133658.1:891381461-891601297 GCF_037893015.1 Macrotis lagotis
ATGAAAGAATGAGATTGATCTTCTCTAAATATAATTTTTTTTCTCTCAAGACATAGAAAAAAATAGGCACATTTCTTGAATATTTGTTTGATGAATGAAGGAAACAACCCAAGAGAGACCATTAGTCAATAAAGACTGTCATGTTGTTCTGGAGATATGCCTCTGTGGCCATGCTTACTCTGTAAGCCTGCCTATGGTCTAATTTCCCACCCCTCCAACTTAGAGTTTGGCATGAAAACTGGGCTCAGAGTCTACATCCTTAATTGCATTCCCATTTGTTATATCTGATGTCTGTGTTTCTGGAATTGCTCTGACCTGTGGACCCTGACTCCTGCATATCCCTTTGGTTTGATCATCTGATTGGGGATTCTTGACCTTAGATTACAGCAGGAAAAGTCTCAGCATCAAGCCCTGATTGGAAGGAATAGAAGAATAAAATGTATTACTTCGTTCATCACTTCATAAGATTCAGGGTGAGATGTGAACCTAGCTGTCATTGAGTCCAAACCCTCAATTTTACAGATGAGGATTTTGAAGTAAAAAATAAGATTCAATAGCCAGGTGGTGGAGAGAGTACCAGTCCTGGAGTCAGGAGGATCTGAGTTCAAATCTATTCTCATACACTTAATAATTGCCTAGCTGAGTGACTTTGGGCAAGTTACTTAATTCCATTGCCTTAAATAAATAAAAAAATTAAAAATACTTTGTGCTTTTAACATGATTGCACATGTGCAACCTATATAAAATTGGTCGCTGATGTGGGTAGGAAGGAGGGAAGAGAAAGTGGGAGCAAACTGTATAACTCAAAAGCTTCCAAAAGGATGAATGTTGAAAACTATCACTGTGTGTAACTGGAAAAAATTATTTAAAAAAGACAAAAAGACCTTATACTTTTGTATGTTTTAGAGTGACCAAGGCTGTAAGGGGTCAAGGTGAGATTTCTCGGAATAAGAAAACAGCAATGTGAATGATGATAAAATAATAATAACAAAACAATAGCAATTGTAAAAATAAGGGCAGCTAAGATGTAGTGGCTAGAGCACTGTACTTGAAGTCATAAAAGTTTTGTGGTTGCTATTCAGGCATCTTTCAGTCATATTCAACTCTTCAGGACCCTATCTAGAGTTTTCTTGGCAAAGATATTGAATGGTGTGCCATTTCCTTCTCCAACTTCTTTTAGACCTGAGGAAATGGAGGCAAACAGGGTTAAATGAGTAGCCCAAAGTCCTACAGTCAGGAAGTATCTGACACTGGATTAAAATGAATAAAAGTGAGTCTTCCTGGTTCTAAGGCCAGTACTCTATCCATTGATAGTTCTCCATGGGAGTCAAGGAGACCCGAGTTCAAATATAGCTTCTGACAATCCCCCACTGTGTGAGCCTGGGGAAGTCACCTAACCTCTGTTTATTTCACTTATCTCATCTATAAAATGTAAATAATAATAATAATAATAATAAAATCAACTACCTCCCAAGATTTCTATGAAGATCAAACGAGATAATAACTTAGCCTAACACCTGGCACAAAGTGAATATATTATAATCATTATTATCGTTATTATTATTATTAAGACTTTATGCTTTATTTTATATTTTTATATGTTTGATATGACTAATGGCTATGAGGAGGAAAAGGGAACTTGCCCAAGGAGCAAGCAGGCAAGTGATCATAATGATGATAAAATAATAACATCCATAATAATAGCCGTTATAGTAATAAGGATAGCCAGGTGACACAGTTGATAGAGAATTGAGTCTAACGTCAGGAAGACCTGAATTCAAATTTGGCCTCAGACACTTACTGGTTGTGTCTCTTTGAGCAAACCATTTATCCTCTGGTTGCCTCAATTTCTTCATCTGTAAAGTGTCTGAAATATGTCTCCTAGAATCTCCATCATAGGGGAAGAGGTCAGGCTGGCCATGTGTGCATTCCTCTTCAGTCTGTATTCCTGACTACCCCTAACTCCTTCCCTTCAGTTTTCTTCTATGTGTTATCTTAACCTCTATGAATAATAATGTCCTTGAGGTAGCCTCCCTCTCACTAGAAGACTACCTAAAACTCTCATCTGATATACCTAAACTGGTCTTCATCCTAACACTACAGAGATAGTATCATAAGGTCATAAGATCACAGAATTTGGACCTTGGACGAACTATCACAGATTATGAATCAAACTACATTTTGGAAATTCCTATATAAGAACTCATATGCTCTTACCCAGAGAAAGCATAGATTTTAAGAATACTTGATTTGTTCTCCTGGAAGTCAGTTTCCCTGGAATGGAATGGGGGTCGGGGAAACAAAAAAAAACACACAAAAAAAAACACTAATAACATACTAAGCATTTATTTTGAGCTTAAATAAGACAAAATGTTGAAGACATATAGAAAACAGAGTAGACCGCACTCTCAAGAGCTTATATTCTAACTAGCGGAATGCTTTTGGTCTCACAAAATAGAAAAGTCCATTTAATCCTGAAGAAGGGAAGGAAGCCAGGCAGATGGCAAGACCCAGATGATTTTGAGGAGTCTTGATACAACAGATGGGCCCATAACTGAGAGAAGAATGAGACCTAGTATCAGAGTGGAATAGGACCCTGTGTTATTTCAAGTGGAGATCTCAAAGATCTACCAGCCAGTGTAAAGACTGGCAATCAGCATGTGGAGCTGGTGAAAAGTGGAGCGTGAAGCAAAGAGGTTTGTTTGAGGAAGAAAGAAAAAATCCATTGACTCTCCTTGGTACCAGCAGGGGTGGTTTATCTCTTTTCTTGCCACTCATTGGCAAGTTGGGTTTGAAGAAGAAGAAGAAGGTCTCCAATTTCCTTTAGTGATAGATAGTAGAGGTAGAGGGTCCTAGGATTTAAGTCCTTGAACCCAGTTCTTTGAACCACCTTCACTTTTTAAACATGTTCTCTCTTTCTCTCTCTCTCTCTCTCTCTCTCCCCCTCCCTCCCTGAAGTCAAGATTTGAGTTCAAATCCAGCCCCAGATATTTACTAGCTCTGTGACCTTGGGTAATTTCCTTAAACTTGATTGCCTTGCACACAGGGTTATCTCCAGTTGTCCTGATTCATAGCTGGTCCCTGGACCCAGATGACCCTGGAGGCTGATTACTAGCACCCCACCCCCACATACACACTCAAATCCGATTCATGCACTGCTATGATCTGATCTTCTTTGAAAATGAAAGACAAACATCACTCTCTTCTCTCTCTCTCTCTGTCTTTCTCTGTCTCTTTCTCTCTGTCTCTGTCTGTCTCTCTGTCTCAGTCTCCTCTCTGTCTCTGTCTCTCTGTCTCTTCTCAGTCTCTCTCTGTCTCTCTGTCTCTCTGTCTGTCTCTCTTTCTGTCTTTCTCTGTATCTTTGTCTCTGTGTCTGTCTCTCTGTGTCTGTCTGTCTCTCTGTGTCTGTCTGTGTCTGTGTCTGTGTCTGTCTCTCTTCTCTCTTCTCTCTTCTCTCTCTCTCTCTCTCTCTCTCTCTCTCTCTCTCTCTCTCTCTCTCTCTCTCCTACCTTGTTTCTCTGCCTCTGTTTCTACTTCCACCCATCTCCCCCTTTTTTGATAGGAGGGGAGGGAGGATAGAAGCACACATCTGGACCACAAAATGCAAATTCCAAGGGGATTATTTTTACCTGCAAAAACTTGTTGGAGGTATCAGCTAATGTATTTATAACGGCCTGCATAGCTCCACTTAGCAGCAGCCACCGTGAGTGACAAGTAAAATTGTTAGAAATTGTTCCCTGTAAAAATAATGAACCCCTTTGAAACAAGCCAATCAAAACACTCTGCTAATGACTCACTGGCACCCGAGTCAGGTGCGGCAAGATGAAGGCCGTGGATGCTCTCCTACTTCCCCTTGGCAGGCCCAGCTCCATCGTCACCTTGCCTCACATTACCTCCAGAGTCTGGTGGCTGTCTTCACAGAGGCTGGTGTGTCCCTTTGGGCTTTAAAGCTGATGAGCTGTGATTCCTTCTGAGGGTGTCATGTGATAGCACTGATACTTTCCTTACACCCCAATGTGGAAAGAGTCCTTTCCTAACAATACCAGAGGGAAAAATCAAGTTTGTTGGATTGGCAGCTTGAAGCTCATCGAGAGAATGTTTGTGCAACCATTAGCAGAAGAATTCAAACTCAGGGCCACTGACTCCAATACCATGGTGCAGAGGACATATGACTTGTGCCAGGCTCCCAAGCTGACATGTTTTTCAGGAGAGAGTATACTGAAAAACATCCTTCTGGGGGATTCAGGTGACCCAAACTCTAATTCTGCCTCTCCCAAATACTAATTGTGTGACTGTGCCCATTTTTCTGTTTAGGTATCTGCTTTGGTTCAGTCTATTCCAGTATGCCAGACTCTTAGCTACTCTATTTGGAGGGTTTTATTTTTTGGCAAAGACACTGAATTGATCTGTTATTGTCTTCTTAGGTTCATTTTACACATGAGAAAACTGAAACCATAAGGATGAAATGAGTTACCCAAGGTCACATAGATACTACATATCTGAGGTCAAATTTGAACTCAGGTCTTCCTGACTCCAGACTATCTAGTTGCCTTGGAATCTGTTAACTTACTCCTAAAAATTATACTAATGCTACAAAGCTAAAATTTATTTATTATTTTGTATGTGTCCCTATACAATTATTTTTACATTAGATCTTCACAAGAACCTGCAATTTAAGTGCTGTTATTATTCTCATTTCACAGTTGCAAAAACTGAGACAAACAGGTCTAGTGACTTCCCCAGAGTCACAAATATCTGAACTCAGATCCTCGTACTCCTGGTCTGGATATTCTCTAATCTACAGAGCCACCCAGCTCTCCCTAAACTGTCTGGGTAAAAATAGATTAAAGGGTTTTATTTGGGCATCCATAAATGTATTTGTTTAAGAAATATTTTATTCATTTTGAGTTTCACAATTTTTCCCCCATTCTTGTTTCCCTGACCCCACTCCCAACAGAAGGCAGTCTGTTATTCTTTACATTGTTTCATTGGGATACATTGATCTCAGTTGAATGTGATGAGAGAGAAATCATGTCCTTAAGGAAGATAAATAAAGTATAAGAGAGAGCAAAATTACATTATAAGATAATGAGGGTTTTTTTTCTAAATTGAAGGCAATAGTCTTTGGTCTTTGTTCAAACTCCACAATTCTTTCTCTGGTTACAGATAGTATTTTCCATTGGAGACAGCCCAAAATTGTTTCTGATTGTTGCACTGAAGGAACAAGCAAGTCCAAGAAGGTTGGTCATCACCCCCATGTTGCTGTTAAGGTGTACAGTGTTTTTCTAGTTTTGCTCATCTCGCTCAGCATCAGTTCATGCAAGTCCTTCCAGGCTTCCCTGAATTCCCATCCTTCCTGGTTTCTAATAGGACAATAGTGTTCCATGACATACATATATCACAGTTTGCTAAGCCATTCCCCAATTGAAGAAAATTCACTTAATGTCCAATTCTTTGCTACCAGAAATAGAGCTGCTATGAATTATTTTTGTACAAATGATGTTTTTACCCCTTTTCATCATTTCTTCAGAGAATAGGCCGAGTAATGGTATTGTACTATCAAAGGGTATGCAAATTTTGTTGCCCTTTGGGCATAATTCCAAATTTCTCTGCAGAAAGGTTGGATGAGTTCACAGCTCCACCAACAATGTATCAGTGTCCCAGATTTCCCACAACCCTTCCAACTATGATCATTATCCTTTCTGGTCATATTGGCCAGTCTGTGAGGTTTGAGGTGCTATCTCAGAGATGCTTTAATTTGCATTTCTCCAATAAATAATGATTTAGAGCAATTTTTCATATGACTATAGATCACTTTGATTTCCTCAGCTGTAAATTATCCTTGCATATCTTTTGACAAAGATAAATGTATTTTTAAAGAAATATTTTGATATTGCTTTTCAAAATTCTTGGGTTCCTTTTTCCTCCTCTGTATTTTATTTTCCACATTAAAAACATGATTTGTAGAAAGGGTTTATAGATTTCCCCAATCTGCCAATATCTCTAAATTGTTAAATTAGGTAATTTCTGATATCTAATGGACTTGGCCTTGATTACTTCCCAGCTAGGCATCTATATAAAGTCGGAGTCTTAGAAATGAACTTCTGCCCTCAGATTTCAGTTGTTGGGTCCATAGAAAATAGTCATGTGGTTGAAGAGAATAATCAAGCAGCCAAGATCTACATATGTTAATCAGGTGAGAAAATATACAATTGAGGCAGCTGTTATATCTAAATCTAATTCAGTTAACAACAAATAGCAAGTAGGGACTGTATGACCCTGGGTTGGGGAAAGAGTCTTAGTTTGAACAAAAGGTATTTAAAGGATTCAATGCTTATGTTGTTGCCAACCTCCTTCTCTCTCTTGGCATCAATTTCCTTATCTTTAAAATGAAGTGGTTCACTGTTAAAAAAAGGTGAAAAGACTAGGTAGTCTCTGGGGTCCACCTGCTATAGATTTGTGATCTTATGATCTTAGTCAGAGAGAGACTCAGCAGAATAGTATAATAAAAAGGGTATTGCTGTTGGAGTAAGAGGACATAGGTTTCAATCATTTCCCAGATTCTTATAAAATAACCTTATAAAAGTCACTAATCCTCCATAAAACTCAATATATATATATGATATATATCCATATGTATACATATGGATGTAGAAATATATTTATAAATATAGACACATACATATACAGAGACATATAGATGTGTGTGTGTGTGTGTGTGTGTGTGTGTGTGTGTGTGTCTGAATTCTGAGTTTCAGATGAAAGAGGAATTTGGTTTGAAATTCCACTTCGGACTTGTGTTCATATAACTTTAGAAAATCACTTGATCAGTTTCCTCATTTTGAAAATGGGAATAATAATGCCTGTATTTGGCATTATTTACAGGCAATAATAATGCCTGGAAAGGGTGAAAGGTACACAAAGCCAGGAACATGTGCTTTTGAGTCCTTCTCTCCCACATATATTAGTTGATGCCCTTTGGCAATTTGTTCCACATCTCAGAGCTCTCAGCCAAATTATTCATAGTACAAGTATAGACAAATGTCACTTCTATATCAATAACATTGTTTCCATGTGGGGAATTAATTTATTTGTGAAATCAAGCAATACAGAATTACTTCTATCTTGCTACATTTTTGTGCACATTACATTTCATCTCCCATTTCCCACCTCTGGGTCTTTGCCATATCTGAAGATACCTGGCTTTCAATTCCTTGTCACTTCTGCTTCTTACAACAACCCCCCCACACCTCCTTTTTGCAAATACTACGATCTAGTCTTCCTTCTTCATGAGGATTTTTATAATTCTTCCCTATGATAATGTAATCTCACCTCCTAAAAGTACCATGTTTTGACTGTATGCATACTTACATATGTGCATTGTTCGCCTTGATAGCATATTAAAGGTCCTCGGTACAAGGACATTTTAATTTTTGTTTTTGTTTCACTTGTAACAAACAAAGCTTCTAAAATCTAGTAACCACTTATAAATGCTTAGTGATTGGTCAATTGATTGCAAAGTAATTGCAAAGGTCCAGGAAGCCATATGTAATGTGCTTGACAAATCTTCAAGTATTATGTTAATATTAGTTATTAATACACCATAACCTTCAATTCGTATCATTCCAATGGATATGTATTAGGAACCTATCCTTTTTCAAGTAAGAGGAAGTGTAGTATAAAGTTTTCCCTTATAATCAGTAAACTCTGGGATTGAGTTCTACTTTTGCCAAACCTTAGTGGGTGACCTTGGTCAAGTCACCTAACCTTTTAATAATTGTCCAAGACTGAGTCACAGAAAAGGTGCTAATCACATCTGAAAGAGGAAGTCCAATTAATATTACAAACTCTTCACTCATGCAATAATAGGTCCAGTCTAAATAAATGAATGTACAGATACTGTATCAGAGAGCAAATATATCAATACAGAAATGTGTCTTTTCCCTCAAGGGCAAAACATAACTAACACAACCAGGGAATACCATCCAACTTCCCAATGGACCTAAAATAGAATTGAGTCACCTACAGCAGAACAACTCAGAATTGATTTAAGTTTACTTAATCTTGCAACAGTGCTTCATCTCCATTGTCTATTCATATAACCTAGATTACATTCAGCCAATCAAGGAAGCTTCTTGATATCATGGCAGTTCTTCCCACTTTTCTGCCTAATCATCTTATTATAAATTCCCCTTTCTGAAGTCAATGGAATTTAACCAAAAAAAAAAGAGAAGAAAGAAAATGGAGATCAAAAAAATTCTTTTTTTACAGAGATTGTGTTTGAGTTATGTCTTGGAAGAAGAGAGGGACTCTTTGAGGAAAAGATAAATATGGATTGCTTTCCAAGCATGGGGAAAAGCCAAGGCATACACACAATGATGAGAAATGAAATTCTGAGTATGAGGAATGGAAAGGACAGTTTGACTGGATTATAGAGTGTGGAAGGAGAAAAAAGTTATTTCAGGTCAGATCATCATTGAAAACCTTCCTCCTCCGACCTCATGTAACAATTTATCCTTTTCCCTCTAATGCACATTTGAGTTATTGACTATTATAACTCTCTATGCCCTAGTCAAATCTTCCCTGATGCCTCCTTACAGGGTGGAGGTGACCTTGTATTCTTAAAAGTTCTGCCATTGAAGTATAGGGTCTGACAGGTCCTATGGAGTTGTAACAGTTTTAAATGAAGACCCTGTATCCGGTCATCTAATAGGAAGCCTCGATAAGGACAGAGAGGCTTTTCTTTCCATAGCTCCTCTCAATGACCACCTTCTAGTTTAGAGAAGGGTTACAATGGGATTACCAACTAGTGAAATCAGAAATCCAGAAAGTATGAAAGGAAGGATAATAAATTCAGAGCCAAAGGAGAAACACAACCTAACCACTTTATAGATAAGACCATGAAGGCTCAGAAAGGTTCAATGACTTGTCCAAGATCATTCAGGTAATAAAGTGAAAAAGATGAAATTCAAGTCCAGTCTTCTGATGGCAAGTCCAGTATACTCCCTATTATTTCCCTCCACTGTGTGTGTGTGTGTGTGTGTGTGTGTGTGTGTGAGAGAGAGAGAGAGAGAGAGAGAGAGAGAGAGAGAGAGAGAGAGATTCTTTTACTTGACTAAATGCTATGTGCAAGGCAGTGAGGTCCAGAGAAAAGAAGACTGAATTTGGGGTTAGACCTCCCAGCTCCATAAGATTCCATATCTGGAGTTATTAGGGATTTCAAAGATTATTTAGTCCAATTCTTTCACCTTACAGATAGCTGGCCTCTGGATGAAGTCAACACTTAAAAAATAGGTGTGGAAAGAGATTGTTGACTCATTGAGAGATTACATTGAAGATTTTACAACCACAACAGCAGTTGGTGCCCATGGCCACTCCTGGCAAGCCACCTCACTCCACCAACATGTCAGCGCCAAAGAAGGCAGCTCCTTTTGATACCCTCTTCTCCAAGTGAATAAACTTGAATCCTCTACTTTCCAGAACAAACTTGAATGTAGCTTCCTCCCTCCTGTGACAGATGCTAGAGATGGAGAAAATGGGTGTTTCTCTCTCTCGTAGCCAAGTGATCTATGCGAGACAGAGCCAGTGTGCCTACGTAAGGCTGCTGAGCTAACTGAGTTGGAATGATGCAAATTGGCCCATTATTCATTTTATCAGTTACTTATTTTTGGAGTGATTTTAACAATTACCTTTAAAGTGCAAAGCATAAACTTGATTTACAACAAAACTGCTAATTTACTGCCTCCACTTGGGCACCTGACAATTTGTGTGTTTTCATTTGGCCTTTCTCACCCCCCTACCTTCTCTGGTGTCTGAGTTTAATATTATCTTTCTATTAATTTATATGAGAACACTTCTAAAGGATAAAATCATAATGAATTAGGAATGAAAACCAGTAACACATGAAATCTCCCATGTTTTATTATCCAGTGGATTATACCAAAAAGGGCATTTTAACTCACTGGCAGACAGGCAGCCAGCCAACATGGGGATTGGCCAAGTTGAAACTTGGCAACCTGGTAGGGTGGGGTAGAGTGGGGTGGAGTGGGGAGGGCAGTGTATGGAGGAAGGAAAAGGATGACAGGGCATCCTTTCAAAGGACCCAGGTTCAGATCTCATTCTGACAAAGCAAACCTGGGCAATTCCTATTGGCACTCTGGAGTTCTACATCCTCATTCATAAAATGAGAAAGTGTTGAATGAATCCCTTTGGAATTTCTTCCAGTTCTCAATATATGAACCTAGAATCTGAGCAATGACTAGCATTTCTCTGGAACCTCTGGATGACAGACTAAAGGTAAACATGGGCAATGTCAATCACATCAAGGAACTAAAATTCTACTTTCAATAGGAAACTTTTTCCACTCTTAATTCCAATGGTTGTTATTGTCATTATTATAATTATTATTACTATCATTTCTTTTGTGGAGTACTTTATTAGTTATTTTATAACTTTATATATGTACATGTATTTGGTTTATGTTATTTGGGGTTTTTGTGGTGAGGTAATGGAGTTAAGTGACTTGCCTAAGGTCACCCAGCTAAGTAATTAAGTGTCTGGGGCTAGATTTGAACTCTAATGTTCTATCCACTGCCCCACCTAGCTGCTCTATGTACATATATTTTTATCTTTTTATCTCTATCTATCTCTATCTCTATCTCTATCTCTACCTCTATCATCTCTATCTCTATCTCTATCTGTCTCTGTCTCATCTCTATCTCTATATCTCTATCTCTAATCTATATCTATATATACATATTTGCCTTGTCTTAGATTTTGAACTACTCAAACTTTTTACTTTTCTTTGTACATAATCCAATGTCTGACACATAGTAGGCTCTTAATAAATATTTATTGACTGACCAATTCTACAGGGGAATGTGCCTACGGTGCAGGAGCATTACGTCTCATGGAAGTGATCTTTCTTGATAACTACAGGAGGTCATTTCCTAGAGAATCTCTCCCCGCCTGACTGAAGGAGCAGCCAATTAGTGAGCCACAAAGTGATGAAAGAAAAGTGAGTCTTATCCTGTCCTGGTACCTTCTGTTGTAGATGTTGACCTGGAGATGTTAAAGCCCTCCCTTCTGAATCCCTACCCACCAGACTCCTGTGGAGAGGGTTCTGACCTTGATTGTAAAGGTGTTGTCAGAGTACACATAGGAAAATACTTTGCTTTTCACAAGCATTAAGGCTTGCAAAGCTACAACCACATAACTAGAAATGCTGCAGTTGCTTTTTTTTTCTTTGCAAAGTCAGTGAGTTGGGAGTTGGCGAAGATAGAAGGCGATATTCAGAGGACAGCTGGATACTGATATGTACTAAGTGTCCATAGCATAAGCCAAGGAACTTTGATCCAAGATCTCCCAAGCCCTTAGAAGAGGCAGTAGTGGAAGGAAGGCAAAGTTTGAGGTGGGGTAGGTCCTCAATGAAGATTGGTACCCTCAGGGATAAGACTAGATGTCATGGGAGATGGCAGAGGTGATGATGATGTTGATGATGATGACGATGTGGCAAAGAGCTAGACCAGAGAACTCCAGGAAAGAAATGATAGTAATAATAATTATAGTAATAACATTTAAATTTAAGGTTGACTCTGAGAGACCTATTATGATCAGTGCCATCCACATCCAGAGGGGGAAAAACACAGCATCTGAATGCATGCTATGTTCACTTTTTTAAAACAACTCATATTTTTCCTTTCTTTCTCATATTTTTCTTTCCTTTTAGTTCTAATTGCTCTTTCACAAAAATGACAAATATGTAAATATATTAAACACTTTAACTGCCATGGGAATGGGGTAGGGCAGGAAGAATGTTAGAAAAATGTGGAACTCATAAATGTAAAAATGGATGAATGTTGAAAGCTAATGTTGCATTTAATTGGAAAAAATAAAATACAATTTCAATTAAAGAATATATAAATTTAAGATTGGTAAAACACTTCATATATATTCTTCTTTGAGGAAGTGAGTCTCTGCAGTCTGCCTGGGAACAAAACCCCAGTCACCACACTTTAGTTTTTAAACTTATCTTCTTATGATAACCCTGGAAGATAGAGTGTTATGCCAATATTATGCCCCCAATGTTATAGAAGTGGAAACGGAGGTTTGGAGGGGTCAGCAATATATTCATGATGCCTAGATATTAAAGGTCTGATATAAGATTCAAATCCAGAACTCTCAGTCCCAAATTTTACATTCTCTCCTCTACATTGGGGAGAGGAACTCCTGCCCACAGGTCACATTGATGTGGCATTACCCAAACAACTAACTACAAGAAGGATTCCAAATTAAATATATCTAGCAATTTTTAGGGGTGAATCAATTAACTGTTTGATCAAATATAGCCCATGAGTAATTTTATAATTAGCCAAATTTATATGAATATAAAATTTATAATTTAATGTAATATATACATATCTGTATCCATATTTATCCATCTATCAATATGTATGTGCATATGTGTATATATATATATATATATATATATATATATATATATATATATATATATATACTTAAGGGTCCAGCTAAGGGACTGGATCCTATGTTTTATTTTAGACACTAACAGAACTGTGCTCCATTGAATCTAAGTATTGTCTTGCCTTTCCACACTGACCCCATTATTTACTGAATAATTATTGTCACCTATAACAGGTCCCCATCCCCACAAAATTGATAACCTGGCTGTTCTCCCCCCGTGGGAAGTAATCTGCTTGCTTCCAAGCCTGTGTTGGTTCTTGTAATTGAGTCATGCTGATGCTGCAATCCATCCCCGAACTCTTTTATTTATTTGAAAAAAGCAGGAAAGTGCATTCAGATGTTACAGGAAACCAAGACAGGACAAATGATGAAAGGGAGGGAGTCTCCAAGGGCCCTTCCAAAGCCAAGGCACAGAGCCCCTGATTAGTGCCAGCCTCAAATTCATGAAGCAGAACCACGGGTGGGATCTCCAGCTCCATTTATTGTTTCTCTTGGACATGCACTGTATAGCTACCACTTCAATTACTGAATGCATGCAAATACCATCCTATTTGGAATATTGTTGGATGGGAGCAATACAGTGGAAAGAGAGAGCTTTGTTTTCTCTCCTGGCTAATAGATGTGGTGGATGACTCAACAGAGGTATAGCAAGAGGGAAAGCCTTATTAGAAATATGAGTGGGAATCTTGGTGGAACACTGGTTGGTTGATTCAAGTTAGCGGCCAAGATGGATCACATCTGAGAGATCTCATTCATTCATTTGTTCACTCATTCATTCATTCACTCATTCATTCATTTGTTCATTCAATCATTCATTCACTCATTCATTTATTCCTGTCTGATAAATCTCATTTGTTCATTTGCTCATTCAATCATTCAGTTACTCACTAATTCAGTCATCCATTTACTCATTCATGCATTTCTATCTGAGAAATAGAATTATTTCATTTGTTCACACAATCATGCATTCATACACTCACTCACTCACTCACTCATTCCTTCATTCAACAAACATTTCCTGAGAACATTGTGAACCCATGAATCCACACTAAACACACAATTAGGAATAGAAGATAAAAAGATGCTCACTCTTCCATAAGACCCTGGATTCCCTCCATTTGCCATACTTGTTAGTGCTATTGAGAATTTGGAATTACTTTGTTTACTATTCATTTCCATTAATATTTATTCTCAGAAATCTTTTATAATGAGAAGTCATTCATTAGGACTTCTTAGGATAGATTATACAAGTTAAAAAGGACTCTGAGTTACTTGGAGGCATAAGTAAAACATAACTTTTGACTTGTTATTTTACCTTCTTTTTAAATTTTTTATTAGTTTTAATTTTATTTTTAAATTCCCCTTCCCAGGTCAACATTTACTTATGAAGCTTTGAATTCTAAATTCCCTCCTTTCCTCCCACCCCACTCCCCAAATTAAGAGAGCAAATTATGGAGCAGCTTGGTGGTGCAGTGAATAGAGCACCAACCCTGGAGTCAGGAGGATATGAATTCAAATTCAGACCAAGAAACTTCATAATGACTTAGCTGTGTGACCTTTGACAAGTCATTTAACCCATTGCCTTGTCAAAAAAAAATAAAGAGAAAGCAAATTACTTGGTATGGGTTAAAAATGTGTAGCCATGATATGTTTGCTATTTTAAAAATAGGCAGTGTAGCTGTCAAGGTGGATGGATAGTTAGATAGAAGCTAAGAAATCAGAAGAAACTTGAGACCTACCTGGGTAGAGACTGGGAGCACACTATACAATTTCCCAGCCTTCCCTTGTGAAATACCATGACATAGTCTTAAATGAAAGTGAAATGTGGAGACAGGGAGCTGTTTGCTCCCTTTTGTCTAAAATAGATGCCTCTGGGCTCAAATAGGAAAATAAATCCTCTAATTTTATTAATTTTCACATGCTGCTTTAAAAGGACATTTAATGGATAGGCAAACAAAGGCCCTTGAATGACTCTGCTACCTGCCTGAGGACACCCAGTAAGTTGTGAGTGGGGCTTAAAATAGAACACTTTTCAATGTTCCATATATTAATCCAGCCCCCCACCTTCTCTCCCTTCCTTATTCATAGCAATAGCTAACATGTGGCTAGCGTGTTACAGTTTGCAGGCACTTTATGTACATGGTCTTTTTTGAAGTCTCACAACCCCTCCACATGAAAGGTGGTGCCATCCTTCCTTTACAGGGGACGAAACCAGCCGGGGCAGCTAACTAGCAAGAGAGGTTTCCTAGAGAACTGGAAACAGAACAAGTCTCATCTCTAAGGCATACAGGCTCTGTAAGCCTGGGCAAATCACTTACCCCCTTCAGCACTCTAGGTAATTCTCTAATTGGCAGAAATGGGGCTACTCTATATTGATCAAGGGAGTTTCTTCATCTTGGATTTCACTAGATCTTTGAAATCTAACTGTGCTCCTAACAGTGAAAAAAATGTAAGAAGAAAGAACGGAATCCAGGGTTTCTGAAACCCAAGTCCACTGCTCTCATTGTCCCTTTTTCTAATTCCTGTTTATTTCAGAGAACATTTGAACTCACCCCTTTGCTGTCTCTCTCTCTCCTCCACCTCCATCTGTCTGTCTGTCTTACTCTGACTCCACTTCAGGGTAAAAGTCACAATGACTTTGCCCACTCTTCTCCCTAAGCAAACTCACTCTGTCTCTGTCTCTATATTGTCTCTATCTGCTTCTCTCTTTCTCTGCTTCTCTCTCTCTCTCTCTGTCTCTCTCTCTGTCTTTCTGCCTCTCTTTGTCTCTGTCTGTATCTGTCTGTCTGTATGTCTGTCTCTCTCATTCTCTGTCTCTCTGACTCTCGTTCTCTTTCTCTGTCCCTATCTCTATCTCTGTCTCACTTTTTGTCTCTATCTCTATCTCTTCCCTCTCCCCCCATGCCTGTTGAGTGAATATCCATCAACTCTTAATCTTTTTCTGATGATTCCTACCTTATCACTTCAAGGCTTTGAGGTTGGGCAGTGGGGAAGAAGATATCCCATCCTGGGGTAGCATATGGCATCCATCATCCACAGTGCTTTCAATACCAGGGCCACTGTCCTTCAGGGAAGGGCAGCAATGTCATTTTCTATACAAGCGCCAAGGTCTTATCTTTTCATTTCAAGTACATTCCTCCTGCATCAGACAGAGGATTCTACCTTAAATGTCATGCTGGTAATATTTATGGTTTTTTGACCAGCTGGAATTTCTCACCCACTTTTTACACTTTCCCAAATTATACACACATACTCACAAACACACACACACACACACAAATACACACAAACACTCCTGCTACTCACATTCAAACAGGATTGCTCAAAGAAAAATAAAATTCTTCTTTTTTACATGTTGGAAATGCACCTAATTTATTTGAGGAAACAATATAAAAGTAGGGTTGCTAAGGCTGTAAACTGCAGAAAATCCCTAAGGAAAGCTCAGTTGGGGAGCTGCTACATGTGTTATTTTTAGAAGATAGAAAAAGAGAAAGACAGACAGAGACAGGGAGAAAGAGAGAGAGAGACTGAGAGAACAGAACACTATATAGCTCACCTCCAGTGCTATTCATATCTGAGTTTAAATCTGGTGTCCAACTATTACTAGCTGTGTGACTGAGCAAATCCAAAGAAGAGGCAGGAGAGAGAGAACAAAAGCGAAGGCAGGGGAGGGAGGGAGGGGGAGAGAGAGAGGAAGAAAGAAAGGAGAAGAAGGAGGAGAAGGCAAAGGAGAAGGAGAAGGAGGAGGAGGAGGAGGAGGAGGAGGAGGAGAAGAAGAAGAAGAAGAAGAAGAAGAAGAAGAAGAAGAAGAAGAAGAAGAAGAAGAAGAAGAAGAAGAAGAAAAGACAGAAAGAAAGAAACTAGAGTTTGCCTAGAGAGGGGTAGGCAAAGTCATCATGACTTTTACCTTGAAGGGGAGGAGAATTGTAAGTGCTAATGAACAAAGGATTGTCATCTCAATTTTTCAATTTTAAAATATAGAAAATAATAAGACTTAACCAGGGTTGTTGTGAGAATCTAATCAAATAAGATAATAATTGTAAAGTGTGTAACACAGTGTATGGCACATACTAGCTGGTATATAAATGCTTCTTCCCTTCTTCAAAGCCTAGATATATTGCTACATATTGATTGTGTTTAAATTTATATAGACACATTATATGTGAATATGCATATCTATGTGTATGAATACATACATGACTGTATACATACATAGATACACACACATACACATACATAACATAAATATAGATAAGCAAGTAGGTGGCATCCCAGTGGATAGAGATTGAGTGCTGGATCTAGAGTCAGGAAGATCTGAGTTCAAATCAAACCTCAGAAACTTATAAGCTATGTGACCCTAGGCAAGTCAATTGCCTGTTTGCCTCAATTTCCTTTTTTGTTAAAAAGGAGCTAGAAAAGGAAATGGAAAACCACTCCAGTATATTTGCCAAGAAAACCCCAAATGGGGTCATGAAAATTCTGATACAACTGAGAGACTGAACAACATGTGTGTATGTGTATGTTTTTGTGTGTTTGGGTGCATGTGTGCATGTGTATACACTTCAAATTCATTTCTTTTCAGGTCATTTTCTGACCAGATTATCCAGGGCTTAAATGGATGACAATATATAGTCTCCTGAGTGTTAGAGGAAAGGAAATTTAGGAAGGCTATTGGGACACAGCTTTTACTGATTAATTCTTTCTCATAGATGGATGCTGGCACACTCTCTTTTGTACTGGGTAAATATCTAGGTTGTCAATATTGTCAGGAGACCCCCTTCCTGTATTTATTCTGCTTAACATTGTCAGCATGGGTTCTCTCTCTGATGCTGAGGATCAGGATGCACATGGGAATTTGCCATTACTGGGTCATTCCTGTGATTCTTTGGGCCTAATACAATTCAATTTTATTTATTTCATTTAAATAATTTATCCCTAGAAATCTACTATATGAAAGGTAAGACTAACATAGACTTTGACATGCTGGTGGATCTCTGATCTCTTGATCTGAATTCTCTTTATCATAATAACTGAAACCCATCTTACTGGTCCTGTGTCCCTTGCCCAATTCCTCCTATAATGCTTTCACTTAGAAATTTATCCAACATGTTGTGGGACTTTCTTCTATGGGGCATGAAGAATAGCTAATAGTCCTTTTATAGCTGAAAATGAAATTTTTGAAAAAGGAAAATTATATAAGTCTAGAATGACGAATGGATGGCCAAGTGTTGATAGAAAAGTCTATATTTTTGTCCTAAAAGCTATAGGATTGAGTATTGTGTGCACAGGAATGATATGATTGAACCAGCACATGAAGAATATTAATTTTATGACAGATCTAATGGCTTGAACCCTGCTCTTGGAGTCAGAAGAACCTGCATTCAGACCTCAGATACTTGATATTTGACCTTGATATTTGACCTTGAGCAAGTTGCTCAACTCAATCACCTCATAAAAACAGTAACAAAAAATATTAATATTAATGTTAATTAATATTAATTAAAGATGGATCTAGAGAATCCAGTGACTACAAAAGTGGGAATAATTAAGAGGGAAACCTTGCCATAAGAACTATTTGATATATATATATATATATATATTTATATTTATATTTATATTTATATTTATATTTATATTTATATTTATATGGGGATGAATGGGGATGGATTTCAGAAATATTGTACAATTAGAAACAATAAAATTTGATGACTCATTCATTGGCAAAAGAAGGTGAGGGAAAGACAAGAGTCAAAGAAAATTGAGATTGTGAGTCCAGAGGAGAAATCTGGAGGGCAGCAAGTCAGGGATGTGTGAGAATGGTGAGTTCCATAAGTGGAAATATTCAGTATTTGGTGAAGGACTAGAGGTCAGGAGAGAGAATAGGAACATACATACACATATATATATGTATATATATGTATATATATATATAAATTTATATAAACATGTGTACATAAACATTATATGTATGTACCTTGGGAAATTATTGCTATAGACATTCTATTTAATATGCAAAATCAATATCATTACTTAGAGTTACTAAGGACCCAGAAAATGCATCACAGCTAGAAAACTGGGAGATAGATTTTGATGGTCCAAAATAAAAATGAGAGAGAATGTCCAGACTTAATGAAGAAGAAAATGGAAATTCTAAGGTCATTGATACCAAGGGAGAAAAGAGTATCCTGGAGAAAAATAGTAGTTAAAAAAATCAAATTCTGCAAAGGGAATTGTAAAGTTAGCAGAGATCATTTGGTTTATCAATGAAGATAAAATTAAAGTACATGAGCAGACAGTTTTCAGATGAAGAAATCAAAATTATAGTCATTTGAAAAACCATTCTAATTCACTATTGATTTGAGAAATGCAAATTAAAACAACTTTTGAGATTCTAAATTATACATATCTGATACATATTATGACAGGAAAGAAATATGGTAAGTATTGGAGGGAATGTGGAAGAATTGGTAAACTAATGCCCTATTGGTGGACTTGTGAACTGATCCATTCTGGATAACAATTTACAACTATGCTCAAAAGGCTGCAAAACTATTACCATTTGATCTAGCAATATCACCACTATATAACATTTCAAAGTATTAAAAAAAGACAAAAAAGACCTATCTGTACAAAACTATTTATAGCAGCTCTTTTTGTAGTGGCAAAGAATTAGAAATTGAAGTGATGCTCATCAAGTAGGGAATAGCTGAATAAGATGTGGTATATGTTTATAATGGAATAGACTTACTTGAACCTATACCGAATAATGTAAGCAGAACAAGGAGAATGTTGTGCACATTCATGGTAACTTTTCGTGATAAACTGCTAGAAATGATTTGGCTCTTCTCAGCAATACAATGATCCAAGACAACCCCAAATGACCCACGATAGAAAGTGCTATTCATATCTAGAGAAACAATTGATTGTCTTTGAATGCAGATCAAAGCATAGCTTACTGTGTTTTCAATTTTTTTCTTTTGGTTTGTTTCTTTTTCCACAAAATGACTGATATGGGCACATATTTAATATGATTACATGTATATATGTATAACTATATAAAATTATTTACAATATTAGGGAGTAAGGATGTGAGGAGAAGAGGGAGAAAAATTTAGAATGTACATTTTTTATAAAATGTTAAAATATTTTAACATGTAATTGGAAAAAGTATTAAAAAATCTAGAGATAATTGCTAACAGTGGAAGAAGTTTCAGTCGAATATTGAAATTTCAAGGGGTTAACAAATTATTATGAGGTAGGGAAGTGGAAACAATAAATATTATGCCTGTTTTCAATAGTTTGTCTAATAAAGAGAAAAGAGAAATGGGATAGTAGTTTGTGGAAATTGGGAGATGACTGAATGCTTTTTTCTCTGATTTATGGTCATTTTGAGTTGTTTTTTTCCCCTTTAAGCTATAAGGGACATAAGGAGTCAGTAAATAAAGAGAAACCGAGAGACAGAGACAGACTATTGGAAGGCATTAGCTCCTGTCAGAAAAGAAAGGGGCTGATATCTTTATGTACAAAAGAAAGGGATGATCTTAACAAAGAGGAGGTTCATCTCTCCCTCAGAGCTTGAAGAAAGAGATAATGGGAGATCTGTGGTTTTGAAGAATGGAAAAGGAGATAAGAGAGATCCAAAAATGGATGTCCTTAACCATTTCAAAGGAGACAAGATCCCTGACAGAGTTAGTGGACAGGGCATGGGAGTGAGGAGGAAAATTTTGTGATTCTGGTGTTGAGGTTATGTAAAGAATCTGAGGAAAGAGAGGGCTTAGAGTAGCTGTTACAGAGATTATGGAATCAATCAGGGAGCCTCATAATAAAAATGATGTTTTAATAATATAATAAAAGGAGTGCTGTTCAGCAGTGAGAATCCATTTGCTATTAGATAATAATCATATAGAGGAAGTAGTTCTCACAATGTGACTTTCATCCATCATAATTCAGTAACACAGAAGTAGGAATGAAAAAAGTTAGATGATGAAGGTAACTCAGAGCTGAGGGGTGGCAATGTAAAAGCAGTGATAGATTGAGGAGAAAAATGACTCAAAGACTGTTATTATTATTATTATTATTATTATTATTACTATTATTATTCCTATTTCACTCAGCCAGATCTGTTTCTTTATAACTCCATTTGGGATTTTCTTAGCAAAGATTCTATAATAATTTGCCAGTTCATTTTCCAGATGGCATTTTTAGGCAAGACTCTTGGCCAAGACACTGGAATTATTTTTCACTTTCTTCTCTAGCCCATTTTACAGATGAGGAAACCAAAGCAAACAGGGCTAAGAGACTGAGCTAGGTTCACAAAGTTAGAGTTTGAGACCAGATAAAGACTCAGGAAGAGGAGTCTTCCTCTCCCAAGTCCAAGCACTCTCTGCTGACCCACCTAGCTGCCATGTCCTCAAAGACAGAAAAAATGTAGATAGTTTGGCTGGTCAACTAGAGAATCCAATCTATGAGCTGAGGAGCATGAAGAAGTGATGGTGTGAAAAGACAGGGTGGGATAGAGAGAGAATAAAGGTCATAATGAGGATGAAAGTTGGAGATAGGAGAAATTGGAAGAGGAAAAGCAGAAAAATAGGAGGTTATAGTCAACGTATTTCACAGTGCAAGGTCATGAAAGAGTTTTATATGATAGTGGCATCTGTAATGCCATTCTTTAGACATATTGATGTGGATCAATATTTTAAGTCAAGAATGTGGAAGGGATTGATATACTAGGAGTTGGGAAAGTCAAATAATAATGGAGAAGGAAGAACATTAACATTCTAATCATGGGAGACCGTGAAAAAACATGGAGGTGAGTGATGAAATATCAAATCTGGGGAAAAGAAGTCAGATTTTTAAACTACTATCTATTTGCTGACATTTTAATCTATTTAAAAAAAAATTAGGTCAGTTCTTTTAAATAATCTTCTGCACAAGGTAGGTACTATTATCATCCTAATTTTATAGAAGAAAAACCAAGACCCAAAGTACTTACTTTCATAGGGTCACCTACTAACCCAGAGTGGTGACTTTCATAGGGTCAAACAGTTAGTAAACTCTAGAGCTGGATTTAACACCTAATTTTCCTGACTCCATGTCAAATGCTCTTTACATTTCTCTGAATGGTTTCTTTACAAATTGATATTTTGTTTTATTTTTCCAATTACATGTTTTGGTAGTTTTTCAGCAATCATCCATTTGCAAATGTAAAAGTTATACATTTTTCTACTACCTACTACACTCCCTTCCTTCCTCCCTCCCCTTTGCAATGATCAGTCCTTTAAAAGTTGTACATATATATTTCTCTTTAGCATATTTACATATTGGTCATTTTGTGCAAGAGGAATTAATACTAAGGCAAGAGAAAACCATGAGTAAGGAAGGAAAAATATGAGGGAAGTTTTTTGGTTTTTTTTTTAGAATGATTTTATTTATTTTCAGTTTTAGAATTTTCCCCCATTCTTGCTTCCCTCCTCCCACCCCCATAGAAGACATTCTGTTAGTCTTTACATTCTTTAAGGGAAGTTTTTAAAATGTAAACATAGTATACATTCAGATTCTGTGGTTTCCTTTTTCTTTTTCCTCTAGACGAGGGTGATATTGTAGATAACATATCTACCAGGGCTGTCCTTGATTCCTGAACTGCTGAGAGTAGCTGCATCCAACCTAGTTGATCAACTCACAATATTTTTGTTTATGTGCACAATGTTTTCTTGGTTCTGCTTCCTTCACTCGGCATCAGTTCATGTAATTCTTTCCATGTTTCTCTAAAGTCCAACTACTCACAGTTTCCTATAGAAAAGAGTACTCCATAACATTCGTATACCATAACTTCTTCAGCCAATTGATGGGCATCTCCTCAATTTCCAATTCTTTGCCACTACAAAAAGAGCTGCTATAAATATTATGAACATGTGGAGCTTATCCCATTCATTATGATTTCTTTTGGATATAGGTTGATATTGCTAGGTGAGGGGGAAAGATCAGTTTTATTGCTCTTTGGGTATAGTTCCAGTTTGCTCTCCAGAATATTTGGATTATTTCACAAATTCACCAATAGTGGATTAATGTCCCAATTTTCCCACATCCTCTCCAATATTGATCAATTTTCTTTTTTGTATTGTTGGACAAATGGATAGGTGTGAGGTACCTCATAGATGTTTGAATTTGCATTTCTCTGACCAGTAAATATTTAGAGCATTTTAAAAATATTACTTAATGACAATTACTTAATCTGAAAACTGCTTCTTCATATCTTTTGACCACATATCAACTGGGGAATGACTTATATCTATATCAATTTTATTCAGTTCTTTATATGTTTTGGAAATGACATCTTTATCAGAAACACTAGCTGTGAAAGTTCTTGCCCAGTTTTCTGTTTTCCTTCTAATCTTGGTTGCATTGCTTTTGCTACTGCAAAACCTTTTTAATTTAATATAATCAAAATCATCCAATTTGCAATTTATATTTCTCTATTTTTCTTTGGTCATAAATTTCTCCCCCTTCAGACAGATAGAATATTTTTCGATTTCTTAATTGGACTATAGTATCACCCTTTATGTCTAAATCCTCTACCCATTTTGACCTTATTTTGGTATTGGGTTTGAGATATGGGTCTATGCCTAGTTTTTGCCATACTACTTTGTAGTTTTCCCAGGAGTTTTTGTCGAATATCAAGTTCTTATTCCAGAAAACAGTGTCTTTGGATTTGTCAAATGTAGACTACCATAGTCATTTACTCCTGTTCTTTTATTCCTATCCTAATCCACTGGTTGAATAACCTCTTATTAAAAGTCTTACGTACAATTATATAGTTGGTTAGTGTCAAAGATAGGACTGGAAGAGGGGTTGTTTGATTAAAAATTATACTAAAAGTGAAATTCACCATGAAAGTACCTTGTGACCATTTTATGATTATTGTTGCTATTATTATTATCACCATCTTGTGGGATAGGATTGTAATAGTAATAATAGAGTTATGATATATAAATATAATAAACATCATTATATCTTAAATAAATATGAAATTATAAATAATAAAAACAAAATATAGGTTCCCTTGTTGGAACAGGGAAAGAACTATGTTTTAACAGCAGTAAGCTCTTGATTAGGCAGAATCACTTGAGTCTAAGGATTAAGGACATGGCAGGTCACCTCAAACCAGCCTTCCATGGCACATACCTACATTTGCAAAGTCTGCTTTATAGCACAAATATCCCTCCTGCTGCCTGCCTTTGCATGTTGTTGTCTGTTAAGATTTGGTCATGAGCCATCTTAGAAATCTTAATTCTCAAGCTTTAAAAGGAATAGCATTTTGCCAGCTGATATGGAGGATTTTATGACACCACTGGGTCCCGTCCATTTTTCCCTTCAAACACAAGTTTGCTTCAACAATTGGAAGGTTCCCAAGCTGACTAGCAAGGAAAACAAAAGAAAGTCATGTTAAAATCTAAAGAGAAGGATAAAGTGTCACCAGGAGACAGAAGATTGGTATATGGCCAGATTGGAAGACCAATCACTGACTCCCTGTCTACTGTGGGACTTGCCCTAATTTCCTTCAGAGACTTTTGACTCAAGTTATCTCTTATTGGTTCCAATCTGTGGGTCAAGGCTACCTAAAGGGAGGGTGGAAGGAGGGAGAAAGACATTATCACAAAGGGGACCCTGATCCACTATGCTGAACAAGGACTGTCACTTTGTTCTTTATTTAGTTTCAACAAAATATGCAGTGTGACACAGTATGATAAATAAACATTCCTGTAGACTGAATAATGTGTCTCACACATATAGGTATTGCTATTTTTCAAATATATGAAGAAGATCTTGTAATTGATAATGTGCAAATTCACTTAAAAGTGTTACTGATTAATATCAGTTCTTTTTTCCCCATTGTATATTTTCTAAATCAATGAGTACTTATAGTACCATTTCTGCCATGTGTATGGCATCTATTATATTTTTCTTCTTTTTCCCCTTTTTTGGGGGGGTTTATAAGGCAATTGGGGTTAAGTGACTTGCTTAAGATCACATAGACAAGTATTGTGTGTCTGAGGTTGGATCTGAACTCAGATCTTCCTGACTCCTGAGCAGGTACTCTATCCCCTGCACCATTTAACTGCCCTGGTCTATGATATTTTTGATGATATGACAGAGGTCCAGGCTCAATGATGATTGAAGACATTATTATCCTGGTCATTTTCCTTAAAATGGAAACTTTGGGAGGAATAAACTAATCAGAGGACTTGGATGTTATCAGGGTGAACTTCCTGAATAAGGAGGCAGCCAAGGCAGAAATGAGACGGCCACTGGGGCAGAACAAGAAATATGAATAATGTATGGCTACTGCAGAGAAGCAGATTTAGGTTTGATGTCAAGATGATGGATGATGTCAAAAGTGCCATCTAAAAAGCAGAAAGTAGTGGGGCAGCTAGGCGGTGCAGTGGATAGAGCCCTGACTCTGGAATCGGGAGGACCTGAGTTCAAATTTGACCACAAACACTTAATACTTAGCCATGTGACCTTGGACAAGTCACCTAACCCCTTTTCCTGGCAAAAATAAAAAAAAAATAATAAAAGCAGAAGGGACTACTTCAAGAGGTTATGAACTCCCCTTCATCAAAGACTTCAAGCAGAGAATGGATGATTACTTGTTGGAGTTAATTGTAGAAGGAATTTTTGATCCTATTTAGGTTCAATTCAGTGGTTTCTGAAGGGCCTTTCATCTCTCAGATTGTGAGCCAGAGAATCTCTCTTCACAAGTTCAGCTGGAAGTCTCCTTAGCACAAAGTGTCTCAAGATGGAGCTTCTGCTTTGGTCTCCAACAGCCAACAAACTACAGTCATGCCAGGGTCAACTGCAGAGATATAGGTAGAGATACGATCTTGCATTGTTTACTCCCTTCAACTATTTTTTGACCACTTTAAATTCACATGTCTAATCACACCCAACTCCATTTTGGTTTGCTTGACTTTTTGGCAAACCCTGCAAGGTGCCTCTATTTTTAAAAGAGATACTGAATTTCTCATTAAAATATAATTGAATATATAAGTGATTGGGGTTATGTTACTTATATAAAGAAAACAAAAGCCTTG
The DNA here is from genome assembly GCF_037893015.1 of Macrotis lagotis. Lineage (NCBI taxonomy): Eukaryota > Metazoa > Chordata > Mammalia > Peramelemorphia > Peramelidae > Macrotis > Macrotis lagotis. The sequence goes on from NC_133658.1 coordinate 891,407,036, forward strand.
TACTCTTTTTATTTTTATTTCTTTCTTTTCTCCCTAGGGTAATATAAGTGGTAGAATCATTATATGAGTCAATACCTTCTGACCCCTCTAAATCCAGAACCTTCCAACTTTCATTTCTGGTAGCTGAATTTATAATAAAAATGAAAATGCAAATAATATGCCATTATTCTGGATATAGTCAATATTTCTAATAGCTATATGGTTCAATGCAGAGAGCACTGGTTTTTGAATCAGGAAGAATCATCTTCAATCCAAATCTGACCCTACACAGTTACTAGCTTGGTGACTCTGTCAAGTCACTTAATCCCATTTGACTCAGTTTCCTTATCTATAAAATGAGCTAGGAAAGAAAATAACAAAGTACTTCATTCTGCCAAGAAAATCCCAAATGGGTTCATAAAGAGTCAGACATGACTGAAAATTTCTCAACCACAACAATGTTCCTATAGCACTTTAAGGTTTGTAAAGCATTTTATAAGTATTTATTTCACATGACCCTTTCAACAACACTGTGTAGTCCTTCCTATAGGTAATAAACATTTTTTAACAGATGAGGAAACTGAGGATCAGAAATATCAAGATACTTGTCCACAGTCAATGCCATTTGAACCAGAGTCTTCTTGATTTTCCAAATTAACAAGATATATCTTTTTTAGAAAGATTTTATTTATTTTGAGTTTTACAATTTTTCCCCCATTCTTGCTTCCCTCCCCCCACCCCCCACAGAAGGCAGTCTGTTAATCTTTACATTGGTTCCATGGTATACATTGATCACAGTTCAAAGTGATGACAAAGAAATCATATACTTAATGAAGAAAAATAAAGCATGAGATAGAAAAAATTACATAAGATAATTTTTTTTTCTAAATTGAAGATCTTTGGTCTTTATTCAATCTCCATAATTCTTTCTCTGGATACACATGGTTTTCTCTATTGCAGACAGCTACAAATTGTGCCTGATTGTTGCACTGATGGAACGAGCAAGACCATAAAGGGCAATCCTCACTCCCATGTTGCTGTTAGGGTGTACAGTGTTCTTCTGGTTCTGCTCATCTCGCTCAGCATCAGTTCATGCAAATCCCTCCAGGCTTCCCTGAATTTCCATCCCTCCTGATTTCTAATAGAACAATAGTGTTCCATGACATACATATACCACAGTTTGATAAGCCATTCTAACAAGCTATATCTTAAAAAAAATAGTAGCTGTTATATAACAAAAAGAACATTGGATATTGGAGTCAGAAGATAAAAGTTCTAAGCCCAGAATCTCCACTTAAGATTAGCAGTGTACCTTTGGACAAGTCATATTTCCTCCCTGAGATTTAGTTTCTTCTATTGTAAAGAGGGAAGTAACTTGTGAAAAGTCTGTTTTACAGGGTTTTGTGAGGATCAGATGCTATTCCTTCCCATCCCATTATGCATTTTGCACCTATTTCGATATACATTTAAACAGGTTGTCGCAACAGTTTTAAGCTGTTTAACTGTCGGATGGCTGTGTTTTCACAAATTTGTGTCTCTGCCTATCTTACATGTTTCTTAAGGTCAGAGACAATTTTCATTCTATCTTTTTAATCCTGGTCCTTTCCACCTAAAGTAGGCACTCAATGATACCACTTATGTCAAACACCGATAAAACTTCAAAATTTAGATAAGTTTTGGCCATAATCAGATGTAAAAATTAGAAGTGATTTGAACCTTTGAGGTCATTTAGTCAACTATCCCCCATGATTCCTAAGGGGAGAAACCACAAAATAAAAGAAAGATTATGGGATAAATCATGGTGGTTAAATATATCTTGTGTCACCCCGGGTCAGTGGTTTTACCTCACTGGGGACCCACTTGCCTCAACTGTAAAATGAGATGCTTGAACTGGATGAACTACCAGGTCCCTTTTACTTTAAATCTGTAATCTTTTCAGTCTAGGATTAGGTTAGATCTCTGGGGGATTTTTGTTGTAGCAGTACCTAGAGGATCCCTTATCTTGGTTTCCTGTCTTACTAACCAGAGCTGACATAACAATGGATCCGGTGAGAAAAGGTAGATGATTCAATGCAATGCCAGCTCTGATGGAAAGAATATCTAATCTTGGGTCCTATCAATGCTGAGTCAGTGACATCACCAGGACTACAAAAGAGGGTCAGCATTTCTATTTTGTAAATGGTGTGATACTTCCTTAGAACACAAGCCAGGAAGTGTACAGGCTGCCTACTCTGTAGAAAAGAATGTGTGTCTGTGTGTGTCTGTGTGTGTGTGTGTGTGTGTGTGTGTGTGTGCCTGTTTATTAGAAATTTGGGAGCATAGTACAGAGGTGGGGTGGTTAGAGAAATATAGTCCCTGGTAGAGTAAGAATTCTCAATGAATATTCATTAGACATAATGAATTTATTATTATTGATAATGATGACAACAATATGCCTAATTTCCCCTCTTCTTTGCCCTGAAAGAGAATGTCAGACAACAAATTCACAATGGAACTACTCAGCTTTCCTTTAGCAAATGTCCAAAATGCTCTTCAAATGATAAGAGTTCTTCTTTCTTTCCATGGGGGCTCCTACCCCCTTGCAGGCAAATTTAGGATTCCTTAAACTGGCTTACCAGAAGGTCGAAGCCTGGGTGGATTTCTTCAGATGATTATGGTGTAAGGATGTATATGAGAAGAGGTCAGCTCTGTTGCTGAATCAATTCACTTTCCTTCATTTCAGGCATGTGGAGATTATCTTTTTCCTGGAGAGAACAAACACAAGATCAAGTTACTCATGTATTGGAAAATGATATAGAGATGCAAAATCACAGCATTTCTATTCTTTGTCTCGGTAGGTTTAAAGATTTCATTGGAAAAACATTAAGTGAGACTAGAAGGAAAGGAAAAGGAAAGGGCTAGAAAGGACCCTGCTCTTGCACTGAATCTGCCCATGACTGAGTTGCTAATGATTGCCCATGGAGAAGGGCACCAAAAACTCCTATTTTGCTTCTTTTCAGCTGTTTCTGAGCCATGATGAGTATGTAACTCAACTTTTCTGTTCTCATAGCCAAACACTAACCTGACACTGATTGGATTAATGGAAACAGAATTGAAATGGTTCCATTAGATTGGGGGAATTAGGTATATCAGGAATCAGACAGGATGTAATTTGGTCTATTTGTTTAAGAAAGAAAAGAAATGTGGGGGGGGGCCTGGGGAGAGGGGAGGAAAAAGATGTTAATTTGAAAGGGCAGCTGAATCCACATAAGAGAGATGACTCTGGGTCTCAGATGCTGTTTGTTTTCATTAACTGGCTGAGAAAGGAGTTAATGGAGATGGAGGGAGCTGAGTCTAAATCATTAAGACCAAAGCAAGAATGTTGAATGAGAAATGATCTATGACCAAGTTAGGAAAGAATGAGCAGGTTTGGTTTGAAAAAGGAAAGACAACATAATCTCCTCTTCCTTTATATCCTATCTTAAACATTTCCTAACTCTGTGACCCTTAGAAATTTACTTCCTTTGTTTGTGCCTCTGTTTCTTTACCTAAAAATAAGATTAGATTTATTGACTTGTGAAGTGCGCTTCAACTCTGAAATGTGGATGGTGATTTTTATTAGCATAGTCCCATAAATGGTAGACTCTTAGATCCATTGGGATAATATCTTTTGGTCATAGGGTCCACTAAAATGTCAATCTAATATTCAGAATTCACTGGAGGTATATATATATATCCTGCTGGTGCATGTCTACTGTAAGTGTGGAGTACCAACTTGGTGGTTAGGACCTTCTAGAGATTTGTGACCTGGTGGTCCAGATAAAAAATGAAAGCATGACTTGATGTTTAGAATGAGCTATAACTTAATAACATTGATCCAGATTTAAAGGAGCTAAAGCCTCAAGTTTTAGAACCAAAGAACCTCAGGTTAGTCCTCAAGTGCTAGTGGATATTAAGTCTAGAAGGCAGAGCTTAGTTTTCCCTCAGTTTAATAATTAATGAATCTGGTTTATAGAGCCTGATGAATCAAATTTTGTTTGTGATGTCCGGTAGTACAATTTCTGACTTATTCTAAGTAAGCAGTTTGTGTGGCTTTTTTTTTTGTTCAGTTTTAGGATTTATTTTTAGTTTTTTTTTGAATATTGTTTAGAAGACATTTGTCTTGGAGGTCAAGGTTAGATATGAATTTGGTTTAATTTTTATCTTTGGGATAATGCACATGTGTCCTTGACTTTATTAACAGTTCCTTAGGAGTATCTGCTATGATGTCAAGAAAAGTGAAAGATACAGATAAGAGTTGACCCAATGTCCAACATTTGTTGTTCATTCATTTTCAGTTATGTCTGACTCTAAAGAATCAGAGCCATTTGGAATTTTCTTGAGTGATTTGCCATTTCCTTCTCCAGCTCATTATTTCAGGAGAGGAAACTGAGATAAAGTTAGTTGACTTGCCCAGGGTCTAGATACAGCTAATAAATATCTCTGGTAGACTGAGCTTAGCAAGCTGAGGTCTGGTACTATATCCATTATGCTAACTAGGTGCCCTGTCCCAAGAATGATAAGGGATAAGGGATAAATTTGTTCTTCTTGTCAAGAGGTTGAAGCCTGATGATAGTGATACACACTACCTCAGCTTGGTGTTTCAAAGCTAGTTAACAGCACAACTGTGATTGTCTGCTAATGCTTGGGGCATAGTAAATGTGCATTTGTGGCCCTGATGCTATGATTGGGTGTCCCCCCCACCCAGGGAAGAGTTAAATGACTTGCCCAAGGTAACACAGTTAAGTAATGATTAAGTGACTGAGGCAGGATCTGAATTCAAGTACTCCTGACTCCAGGGCTGGTACACTATCCATTGCATCACCTAGCTGCCCTATGACTAGGTTTTGATTAAGGTGCATTATACAAGTCACACTGGTGATCTGGATATCCTGACAGTGAAACTTCTGCCTTCTCTGAATGCTTTGCCATTTTCTTCTCTCTTGTATTAAGGTAAATAGAGAGTAAGTGACTTGCCCAGGGTCATACTGCTTACTAAAGGTCTAAGACTGAATTTGAACCTAGGTCTTCCTGACTCCAATGCTCTATCCCCTGAGTCATCTAGCTGTCTTCTCCCTGGCTTGAGAAATCAGGAAATATTGAGTTGGAATCTTAAATTCTGTGAATGGTGGTACTTTACTCAGTGGGCAGGACTAAGTTGAGGACTGAAGTGTTACCCAGTTAGAGTGATGTAATTTTGTAAAACTTTGGTCAGGTTCTTGGGAACACTAGAACCACCTGTCCAATAGCTGAGACTCCTTGGCGGTATAAGAAAGGGAGAGAAAGTTAAGGGAGAGGGTATGGCTGTGATATTTTGTTTTATTGTTTTCATAGTTTATTCCTGCCTTGTCCCATAATTCAAAATGGAAAATGGCAGACTCATCATCAAGCAGTTAGGAATAAGATAACTGAAGTATAATGAGGTCACAGTTGTGATCCTGGTAATAAAAAAAATATGATGATGCTTTAAGGCTTGAGGGTTGACATTTGCCATGTGATACTTTTGCTGCCATGATGATCCAATCTGATCTGGAGCCCATGAATTGACTGGCTGATCTTTTTGAGACAAGTGAACCCAGACTTCTGGACACATCCTTCTTTTTATTCCTCTACTTGAAGGATTTTTCTTGCTCATTACGATATGAGAGCAAGAGTCAACAAGGCTAGAAAGCTACATCTGTCAGATATAGTTTTTTTCAATATAGCAATAGACTGCATCCAAAGTGAGCAGTAGACAGAACTGTTTGGGGATGAGAAACAAGGGACAATGGTCCACCTCCATCGTAGTTTTCTCCTGGTCTAATTAAACCCAAGTCCTTTAGTAGCAGACTCAAATTTTAATCCTTTCTCTTTCCTCCCTAAAGATACCACATTATCTCCCTTACCATATATGGCCTCTGTAACTCCAGAGAAGTGGCTGAAGTAATCTCTTCATATCCCAGGCAACTTTCTCAGCCAGAGGTATTTAACCTCATTTTTTTTATTAAAATACAATCATGCTTTAAAATTTTTAGAATCCTATTTTAAATATGCAAAATAGAATTATGCTTTTAAATTTTCAGAAGAATATTTTTTAAATATATAAAAGGACAGATTTTTTAAGTTCTCAGAATCATGTTTTTAAATTCTCAGAAACATGTATATCATTAATATGCAAAATAAGATAGAATAACATTTTTAAATTCTCAGAAGCATATTTTTAAATTCATAGAATTACAAAGGAAGCCAATTATATTGAAATATATCTGTTAGCAAATTTTTAAAAAGTTCATGGATCCCTAATTAAGAACCTCTACTCTGAATGCAGGCCCTACCAGTTCATTCTTTTTCTTTTTCTTTTTTCTTTTTTCAAGGCAATGGGGTTAAGTGGCTTGCCCAAGGCCACACAGCTAGGTAATCATTAAGTGTCTGAGGCTGGACTTGGCTGTAGGGCAGGTACTCTATCCACTTGGCCACCTAGCCACCCAGTTCATTCTTTGAAGGTAGATAACACTTCTAATCTTAAATTCCATATAATTGTCTTGGATCATTGTATTAACCGAAAACAGCTAAGCTGCCCACAGTAGTCCATAGTAGATAATCAATCAATATTGCTGTTACTATGTACAGTGTTCTCCTGATTCTGTTCATTTCACTTTGCATCAGTTCATGGAAGTCTTTCCATGTTTTTTTAGAGCATCCTGTTCATCATTTCTTTTTTAAAAAAATGATTTGTTTTTTTTCCCCATCTACATGCAACAGTAGTTTTTATCCATCATTTTTTTTGCAGAGTTTTGAGTTTTATATCTTCCTCCCTTTCCTCTCCCCTTCTCCTGACAGAAAGCAATCTGATACATATATATATATATATATATATATATATATATATATATATATATATATATATATTCTACAATTATATCCAAGCTGAACAATAAATCCATATTGATCATGTTGTGCTGTTCATAGTTTCTTTTTTTTATTTTTAAGTTTTTTTCAAGGCAATAGGGATATAAGTGACTTGCCCAAGGTCAAACAGCTAAGTAATTATCAAGGGTCTGAGGTCAAATTTGAATTCAAGTCCTCTTGACTCCAGGGCCTGTACTCTATCCACTGTGCATCCTAGCTGTTCCTCCTCCTCATTTTTTAAAGCACAATAGTTCTACAACATAATCATATACAATACCTTGTTCAGTTGTTATATTACTGGTGGACATCCCATCAATGTATTATTTTTTTCCACCATTTAAAGAGCTGCTATAATTATTTTTGTACAAATACACCCTTTTCCCTTTTTAAAAAAAAAATATATATATATATATATATATTTGGGATGTACATCTAGAATTTTCTTTTGTTGTTCAAAGGGTATGCAAGGTTTTATAGTCCAATGGGCATAGTTCCAAGTTGCTCTCCAGAATGTTTTAGTATAAAATACAACCAATAGTTCATTAGTATTTTAATTATACCATATTCGCTCAAAGATTTGTCATTTTCCTTTTCTGACAAATTAGCTAATCTGACATGTGTGAGGTAATAGCTCAGAGTTCTAATTTGCATTTCACTCATAATTAGTGATTTAGTTAGTTTTTATATGACTATAGATAACTTTGATTGCTTTCTTTGAAAACTGCCTGTTCATATACTTTGACCATCTATCAATTGAGGAATGGCTCTTATTTCTACAAATTTGACTAGGTTCTCTTATATGTTTGAGAAATGGTCTTCATCATTGAAACTCGCTGTAATTTCTTTTTTTTTCACAAAAAATGATTACCAATTATGTATTTCTCTCCATTCTATTCCCCCCTTTCTCTCTCTCTCTCTCTCTCTCTCTCTCTCTCTCTCTCTCTCTCTCTCTCTCTCTCTCTCTCTCTCTCTCTCTCCTTTTACCCTATTCATTCTCAAAAGTTTTTGTTTCTGATTTTTACCTCCCCCAGATTTACATCCCTTATCCCTTGTATCATCTCATCCCTCTTCTCCATTTCCCTTTCCTCTTTCCTTCCTCCTTTTCTGTATAGTTAGGTAGATGTCACTCTACTGACTGTATATATCACTATATTTTTAAGCCAATTCTGATAAGAGTACAGTTCATTTTTGTACTCCCCACTTTATCCATTTTCCCCTATACTGGAAAATCTTTTTTCCAGCCATCTTTCAGGCCTTTTCTACCTCTCCATTTTCTCTTGTCCCAGTGCATTCTTTTTTCTTTCTCCTTAATTTAATTTTATTTAGATAAACATACCATCACCTTCACCTCACACCTCTGCTTTCTGTTTATATTCCTAACTGCCCTAATAATGAGAAAATTTTCTGAATTATAAATATAATTTTCTCATGTAGGAATATAAAGAGTTTGACCTCATAGGATCCCTTATGATTTCTCTTTCCTGTTTGCCATTTTGCATCTTGTATTTGAAAGTCAAATTGTCTATTATGCTCCAGTCTAGAGGAGTCTTTTCTTAAGGCACCATCAGATCCTAGGCATCTGAAAAGATTCATCTGGAGCAAGCTAGCTAAGGAGGCATAAGACAAGATGGGTGGGGGAAGAAGGACCATGAATCTGTGCATCATTGGAACTATTTGGGGGTAGACCCCTATTCTCCTTCTAATAGGGGAGAGGAGCATCAACCTTCTTGACTGAATCACACCTGGGTCTTTCCAATCATCATGGATTTACTGAATAAATATTTTCTAAGATGATAGATTTAGAGCTGGGCCTTTTAGTTCAACTAATCCAATTCTTTTCATTTATAGAATAGAAACCTAAGAACCAGGGAAGTGAGGTAACTTCTCCAAGATCACCCAGAGAGTAAATATCAGGGGCAGGGTTCAAATTTAAATGTCAAATTTAGTTCATTTTTCTCTTTATCAAATGACCTTTATGATTTATCAATCCATCTATCCATTTATCAATCTAGAATTACTCTAGGTGCTGGTGATATTTAGGATAGAATAAAATTGCTCCTGCCCTCAAGGAACTGATATTATAATGTAGGAAACAATGTATTTAAACTAGAATATGCAGTAGAGTAGATAAAAGGTGTTAAATATATGGCCCTAATAATAGGTTGACTGTAATAATACTCCCAGTGTAGCCCAAATCACAATAAAATATAATAGGAAAATATTTAACAAATTAAAAAAACTACAATATACCATAGATTTTTGTGAAATTGTGGTTTTCTAAGTCAATTTGAACCTGCAGTCATCCTTGTATGAAGTTTAGTGGTTCCACTTTCTATTTGAATTTAATGAGGATGGAGTTTAGAGGGCTAGACCTGGGGTTAGGAAAATTCATCATCCTGAGTTCAAATTTGGCCTCAGTATCTTACTAGTTGTGTGATTCCAGACAACTCATTTAAAACTCAGCTTGCTTCAATTTTCTCACCTGTAAAATGAGCTGGAAAAAGAAATGAAAATCCACTCCAATATCACTGCCAAGAAAACCCAAATGGGTTAACAAAGAGTTGGACATAACTGATAAATGAAAACAGCAAACTAAAACCACAGTGGGGATGGTTTTTATGGAAGCATTGACCTGGAAAGGCCTTTCATTGAAAAGATCATAGATTTAGATCTAGAAAGAAATTGAAATTTGAACCCAGGTCTTCTGCCTTCAAATTTATTGCTCCTTCCACCACCCTACTTGCCTTTGTACATGCTACAGCCTTCCTCTTTGATGTCTTTAGGCATCCTTAGAATAAAATGCTCCATTTCAAAGAGATAAGAACTGAGTTCAAGGCATCTTTCAGACACATCAACATTGTTGTTATGTGCTGAGTAATGTGTTTAGCACTTTACAAATAATATCTTATTTAATCCTTACAAATCCGAGAGAAGTTACTCATTTTGTAATGGAGGAAACTGAGTCAGTAAGAAGTTAAGTGTGACCCTGGATGAGTCACTTAATAATTTTCTCCCTTTAAAAAAGAAGCCTCATTTGGGCTAATTATGAATTATAATATCTTGCAAACTTTAAATGTGATCAATTCTTGCCACACAATTCCCACAAAGATACGGATTGTATCATTTTTAATCATAGTATCTCTATTGTCAACACGGTTCCTTGGGTATAATGAGGCACATGCTTATTTATCCAAGTGCTGCCCATGTATCCCTAGTCACATGTGTGTCTAACTATGTTTGTGTGAGTACCAGCAATTTCAAAAACATGAGAATTTAATCTGGGTTTTCCTCAGAAACAACCAACATGAAAGTCGTATGTTGAACTGTGGGGAAATTAGGACAATATTTGCATGATGTGATTCAGTCCTTAAAAACCTAAAAGACTCAGGAGTTTTCTCTATTCCCTTTGATTCAGTCCTCCCCCATCTTCTCCGTCACCTTCCTCCAGAGATTGAGAGAGAAGATGGAAGGGGGGGAAGCAGAGCCTGACTCCCTTATGCTGATCTAGAATTTTTCATAGTAGGTCTACTGCTTGACCTTTAATCCATGGTCCCACCCACTGTTCCCTGTCATTGAACACAGTTTCCACACTTTAAAAATAAAGTTCCTGGCAAGTAAGTGCTTAAAAAGTCCTATGGAATGACTGATTGACTGTGGAGAAGCAGAAACACATCCTATAGGGAGAGATTTTTGCTCTTGGGAAAAGGAACTTGTACAGGACACATGTAGAAACTCATAAGAAATGGCCAATGATCCAATAATTATTTCAACCAAATCCTTAGCTGCCCAGTCACCTGGAAGACCTCACTGCCCCAATGGTCCTTCCTCTGATTAGCCAGCTTTTCATTGAAACTGGAAATTAAGGAAGTGCTCAGTCCTTTACTTCTTCCAATTCTGTGTCTACTTTTGGTGCTTTTCCCCCCCAACATGGCCCCAAGAAGTTGCTCTTTCCTCCCCTTCAACTTGAGTCCCTCAGTTCTTTTTTATTCACTGACTTCCTTTACTTTCCTTAGAATGCATTTTCATGCAATGGATAGAGCACAGGCCCTGGAGTCAGAAGGACCTGAGTTCAAAGCCACCCTCAAATACTTGATAGTTCTTAGCTGTGAAACCTTGAATAAGTCACTTAACCCTTGCAAAAATTAAAAAAAGGATATAACCTGCTTGAGACTAGGGGTTCCTTTCTTCTTACTTGTATTTGTATGTCTAGTGTTTTAGCATAATTGCATGTTCACTTGCCCATAAGTCAGTATCCCATTGCCTTACTAATTTTCTTTTGAAATTCAGAGGAGGTTGAAATTTCTTCTGACTGGGGAAATCAGGGCAGGCTACTTGGAGGAGGTGGTATTTGAACTAGTCCTTGATGAACAGTAGGATTTTGGCACATGATAGAGATGTTAGTTGACTGTTCCAACCTTTTGACCACTCTACGTTCTCTAACCTCCAATAGAATTTAATGTCTGCCTCACATATAACCCTGCTGCATGTACTTTATATTCCTGCCCAACTGGACTTCTCAGTGTCCATGTCAGGAGCTAAGGATACATCTATGAGATTGTGAAGACATTTACAGAGTGATCTTTAATGCATTTATGAACTTGGCCATCTTCAAAAGTCTTGTCTTTAGCAGTCCACCAATCCCCTTCTCCTGTCTTAGTTTATAGACTTCTAGATCTGGAACTGGAAGTGATCTCAGGGGCTATTCCCATGAGGTTTCTGTCCACCTCATTTTACAGATGAGGAAACTGAAGCCCATTGATGTGTTTATGAACTTGGAGGTCTTCAAAGTTCTTGTCTTGGCTGTCCACCACTCCCTTCTCCTGCCATAGGTTGTAGACTTCATACACTCATCAGGTCTAGTTCTGGAACTGGAAGTATCTTCATGAGCCATCTAGCCCAAGCCCTTCATTTCACAGAAGAGGAAAGTGAGGTCTAGGAAGTTTAAATGGATTGCCCAGTGATACACTGAAGTTAAGTATCAGAGAGGGATTTGAACATAGATTCAGGAGCAGTATAGTCTGAAACTATGTGCATAAAGTTAAGTGCAAGAGGCTTCCTGAATAGGTGGAAGGTCATTGTGACTCCAACTGTATCTCAGACAGGCTGGGGTTTGCTTAATTCTCCACCCAGGTCATACCTCTGGTGTGGCTGCTTTTCTTATTTTTCCACCTTAGGGAAATATATTTAGCTGCAGGAAACAAATGCTTTGGTGATCTAGGAAATTTCAGAATGGGCAGCATGGAACCCCCCAGGAGCACAAAAAGGAAGCTAAATAATGTCTTTTCTCCTTCCTAAGTCTATATTGTTCTGATTTCCACTAGAGGGCTCAAGTTCATTCCCAGAAAACTCAGCCTTCTGCCATTGGAAATGGACAGACCAGGGTAGCATCAACCCTCTGTCTTTAGCCTGTGTAATCAAGATCCTTCTACCTATGGGGGAAGAACTCCTAATGTTTTCTTTAAGGTGTCCTGCAGTCTTGCAACTCCATTTCCCAAAAGAACCTAAGTAAGAGAGGGAGGAGGTGTGAACCTTCCAGTGGCTATGTTCAAGTGGTAGACAATACAACCCTTCTACTACCATCAGCCCCAAATACTTAACTCCTCCACCCCCCATTCCTCCTACTGCATACCTCCTCTTCTATTATTTCATCTGTATTTATTTGGGGGAAAAGTTACAAGGGTGAGGGGCAATAATGCTATTAAAACAAATCTTCTGCCTGCATTCTTGAACCCATAGGTGATCCCTAGTCCTACTAAGAACAGCTTTCACCTCCCTTTGAATTTCCTACTAAAATTTTTTTGAACCACACATGACACATTTGCTTAGTCATTATCAACATTTCATTTATATGAAAGATAGGAAGACTTTTTTCATTTCTTTTTCTATTATGAGAATTCTATCTTATCTCTGTATATATTTGTATTTTCTCCCCTCCCCCAATAAAGTCTTCCTTTGTCAAACTCAAAATCACAGTTTAAAATATGATTCACTCCTTCCTTACAGGAAATCTTTTGGATTATCCTTTTGCTACAAACAAAAGATCATTTATTTGTAGTCAGAGGACTCAAATTCAAATATCATCCCTTCTACTTTCTGCTTGCTGGGCTTTGAATGAGTAATTTCAGTATTTTCAGCCTCAATTCTCTATCTGTAAAATGTGGGGTTTGAACGAGTTGGCATCACAGGTCTACTTTTTTTTAACTGAAAGAATTGGGAAAGGTTGCTTGAACATGATTGTATCTGGGATGAGTATTTTAAAAGCAGTATTCTGACATACGGGAGAAAGAAGAGGGGGTGCAATTCAGGCACAGGGGATGACCTTGCTCAAATTCAGAGATATGGGGGAGAATAGGGTGAAATTAGGGAATAGGTCCATGGATCAACTAGAAAATATGGTACATGAAAGGGAGTTATGTGAAAGAAGGCTAAATTCGTAGGAGATCCCAGTCATAGCTTCATTTCCAGATATTTGACCAGCACTATGTAATCTTGTTCAATTAACTTAAACTCTTGAGCCTCAGTTTATTCTTATGTTAAATGAGAATATTAAGAGTACCAATATTATAGGATTGCTGAGAGCATCAAATGAGGTTATATGTGGAACATCCTTTGTAAAATATAAGGCACCAAATATGAGCCATTATTATTATTATTATTATTATTTAAACTTCATATAATTTCTACCATTTTAACACTACTCTGCACACAGTAGGATTTTGATAAATGTCTCCTGAATGAATGAATGAGCAAATATAGTTTCTAACGATGAAATATTTCCCTAGTGGTGAAGGTGGTGATAATGATGATAAGTACTAATGATGCTGGCATCCAGAAAGCATGAAGACTAGACTTTATAAGCTCGATGAAGACATGGCAATTACATTGATATTTTTCTATAACATATAGTATTATAATTATGCCTCACATAAAATAAAGAAGGGAAAGAAGAAAAGATGGAAGGAAAGAAGGAAAGGGGGGAGGAAATAAGTGAAAAAAGGAAAGAAGGAAGAAAAGGAATGAGGCAGGGAGGGAGACAGGAAAAAGGTTGAGCACCTCTAATGGGAAATGCTTCTATTATACATCTCTCGGTCTGTTTGTTCCCCGAGGATCTCTTGACCAGAATTTTTAGGACAATGTAGGTTTGAGGGAGCCTCTCCTGCCTGACTCTTTGGGAAATGTGAATGCCCTGAAGAATGATAAATGGAAATGTGTACTCAATCACTGCTTCCATTTCTGGAACCATTTTGTGGTCATTTCATTTCCATGTCTTGCCATGATTCACTCTCCTTCTTTTCATCTTCAATTCTGATTTTTCCCCCTCCAGTTATATAAAAAGCCAGTCTGACATTACTGGGATAATGGGAAATTTCTCTCAGCTTCTCATCAGCAGGAAAAAAAAACCCAAATGGTATAAGCTCTTTACCCATCTTGCAAACAACCACTCATCTGTGTCCAATCCTAAAGGGCAGTAGCCAGCCTAAGGAGCCTTCTCTCTGACCCAGCAGTCACTGAAATGCTTATAGGTTTGCCTATTGGAAGAGAAGAATAGGTTGAATTGTTCTCCCCAATCTGGGAAAGGTTTTTCTCTGGGAGTTGTGCAGAACAATGTAGAAAGGTTGTGATAGAAAAAAAGGAACACAAATCTATGAATAACTCTTATCCTTTCTTTTAATTGTCAGTTCTATATTGCTCTCTGAATAGTTCCACTAGGGGCAGCGTGGTTTAATGGAAAGAGTACTGACCCTTGAATCTGAGGAAAAAGTTCAAAACCTACTCACTACCTCATTGAAATCTCCAGTTCCCTAGGGCTCAGGAGTCCCATCTGCAAAATGAAAAGTTGGCACTGCATGCATTCTGAGGCCCCGTCCAGATCTAAATCTACAGTCCTTTGTATCTTAGACATCTCTAATTCTATATATTCAAATAGCAATCATTTTGTTTTCCTCCCTAGCTCTAAATTCTTTGCTGTTTTAAACTTTCATTAAGTAAACATTCATTAATGCCTACTATGTGTTTGAAATTGCAATAAGCACTGGGGAAAGAAATAAAGGCAATAGATAGGTCCTAACTTTGAGGAGCTGAGACTCTAATGGAGGGAGAAAATATAGAAGCAAACAAATACATACAAACATGTTATACAAACATATCTACACACATATTTCTATATGAATTGAAACACTAACTATGTGAGCTTGGGCAAGTCATTTAACCCTGATTGCTGCATATCCAGGTCCAATCTCCAGTTATCTAGGTTCATATCTGGTCACTGGTACCAGATGGCTCTGGAAGGAAAAAAAAAATGAGAAGCACCAGCTCTGGAATCAGGAGGACCTGAGTTCAAATTTGACCTCGGATTCTTGACACTTAAAATCTGTGTGACCTTGGGCAAGTCATGTAACCCTAAGTGAGGCTGGTGACTTAGCACAGCAGCCCTTAACTCAATCCAATTCATGTACATGTCATGGCATCACCTTCCTTATGTCATGGTCTTCTTTGAGAAGGAAGGAAAAAATCATCATCATCATCATCATCATCACATATGGCATAAATTGGAAATAATCCAGAAAGGAAGACTATAATTAAGAGAAGTTGGGAAAGGTTTCTTATAGAAGATGGAATCTGAAGGAATACCAAGAATTCAGGAAATGCAGTGGAAGAGGAGAAGCATCCCACCCTGGAAACATCCATCATTGAACTCACTTGGGTTTGTGCTTCTGTGAAATTGCCTTTGAATGCATTCTTTTTTCTTTTTCTTTTTTTCATCTATATGTACATGTATATTTTTAAGTTACAAAATTTTCTTTCACCCTCCCTTCCCACCCACCACCCCTCAGTAGAAAATAGTCAAGTTAACACTGTATTTATATATTTATATATATATATGTATATATATATATACATATATATATTTGATTGATAAACAGGGTTACAGATTAGTCACTTTTGGTGTGTGAGGAATTAGGATTAAGGAGAAGAGATATATAAGAGTTAGTTTTTATAGTGTTCACCAGATTCTGAAGAGTTGTTTCTTGCTTTGTTTTTGTTTTGTTTTTCTTCCTTGGGATGGAGATAGCATTGTCTATAGGCAGTCTTATACAGTTGCCCTAGCTCTCTGAACAGCTAGGAGGAGCTGCTTCCACCAAGATTGATCATTTTACAATGTTGGTGATGTGTACATTGTGTTCTTGGTTCTGTTCCATTTGCTCAGCATCAGATCCTGTAAGTCATTCCATGCTTCTTTAAAGTCTGACCATTTTTGGTTTCTTATAGAACAATAATATTCTGTAGTATTCATGTACCATAACTTGTTTAGCCATTCCCCAACTGATGTGCAGTCCCTCAATTTCCAATTCTTTGCCACTACAAAAAAGAGCTTCTATGGATATTTTGGAACATGTGGGCATTTTCCTATTTTTTTATGATTTCTTCTAGATATATATACACCTAGAATTAGAATTGCTGTGTTAAAGGGTATGAACAGGTTTATTGCTCTTTGAGCATAATTCCATATCGCTCTCCGGAATGGTTGGATCAGTTCACAACTCCACCAACATTGCATAAATGTCCCAATCCTCCCACAACCTCTCCAACATTGATCATTTTCCCTTTTTCTCACGTTGGCCAATATGATAGGTGTGAAGTGATACCTTATTCTTGTTTTAATTTGCATTTCTCTAATCAATAATGATTTGGAGCATTTCTTTCAGATGATTATATATAACTTTAATTTCTTCATTTCAAAACTGTCTATTCATATCCTTTGACCATTTATCAGTTGGGGAATGACTTGTAACCTTATAAATTTGATGCAGTCCTCTATAAAATGAGACCTTTATCAAGAATTCCTAAGGTGTGATTGTTTACCAG
This sequence comes from Macrotis lagotis, assembly GCF_037893015.1. Classification (NCBI taxonomy): domain Eukaryota; kingdom Metazoa; phylum Chordata; class Mammalia; order Peramelemorphia; family Peramelidae; genus Macrotis; species Macrotis lagotis. The sequence continues at coordinate 891,423,788 of NC_133658.1, forward strand.
CTTTCATCTTCACTTCTCATTTTGACAGCATTGATTTGAACTCATTCTTGATTCTTCTCTACCCTTCAACCCACATTATCAATCGGTAGCCAAGTCTTAGGCATTGGATTTCATTTAAAATATATTTATTAAATAATTATTTGCCAACCATTATAGTTGGTGCTGGGATACAAGGAAAGAAACAAAATAGTTCCCACCTAAACAGTCCCTAGAAATAATAGAAATGACAATTTGTAATCTTTTTGGAGTTTCCTTGGCAAAGATACTGGAGTAGTTTGCAATTTCCTTCTCCAGCTCATTTTACAGATGAGGAAACTGAAGTAAACTGGATGAAGTGCCTTGCCCGGGGTCAGATAGCTAAGTTCAGTGTCTGAATCTGAATTGAACTCAGATTTTCCTGATTCCAGTTCGAACTTCCTATCCACTGTGTCACCTATTTACCAAATAAACATAAGGTGATTTCTTTGGATGGAGATTTATTAATAATTGGAGATAGCAGAATGAGCCTTGTTTACTTACTTTAATTTAATTAAGGGGCTTTAGGAAGCCACTGAATGTTTGCAAAAAGGGAAATGATGGGGTCAAACCTATGCCATAAGAAAACTGCACTGGCAGTTAATAGAGTCAGCTAGGTAAGGCAGTGAATAGAGCAACCTTCCTGGAGTCACGAAGACCTGAATCCAAATCTGGCTTCAGACACTGCCTGACTGTATGACCCTGGGCAAGTCACTTTACCCTATTTTCCATGAGTTTCCTCATGTGTAAAATGAATTTGAGAAGGAAATGATAGACAATTCTAGTAGCTTTACCAAGAAAACCCTACATGGGATCATTAAAAATTAGACACAACTAAAACAACTGAATGACAACATATGGATGAAGGATTTATTTTATTATATTTTGCCTCCAGGGGGAAGCCTGAGGAGAAATGTGTAGAATGTAGAAAAAACTATTGACTTGATATTAAAAAGCAAAACTCTAATAATAAGTGCTGCCCCAAAGTGGAATAAGCTAGCTCAAGAGATATTGCCTTCCTCTGCCATGGATGGGGATTTTTGGTAAGAGTTTATATGATTTTTCATACATTATATTTGCCCTTACACAATATCATTTGGTCCACATGATCATTCACAATTCTACCAATCCATAGATTTTGAGATTCCATAATTCAAATGGCAATTTTAACACACCCACATGGGAGTCAAAATGAATATATAAGAAATGACTTTGAGGATACGATATTATAACAACTTGTTGATTATAGGAAAAAAACTCTTGTGGGAGTGTAACTCAAGTATCTAAGGAAGGTAAACTTTCTAGGAATCAGAAGAAGAAGAAGGAGAGAATTATGTAAATCCTCAAAATTGGATATGGGATGCTGTAAATGAAGAAAATCCATCAGATCAGAATCCTGTAAAATGGAGAGAGCACGAAGCAAAGGTGGAACTGAGTGGGAAGTGGGGTAGTAGCAAGGAAAGGAGTACATATGGCAGATATTTATGCTTCTTGGATCAAAGCTTTGTTTTGCTTTGTATTTTTTCCTTCAAAAGGGTGAGGCCTCAGCAACTGAACAGATTGTAAACTCGTATGTTTGAAAAGCATTCAAAATATCTTTTATCCCTCTTTATGCACCCTTTACTCACCCAAATTAGACTCTCCCAAGTCTGAAAAAAATCTGATAGTCTGAAAAAAATTAGTGAGTTTCTTCTCCTTTGTGCTGGGAACTGAATTTCTAATAAAAGAGTATGATTGAGATTCACAGCAGTTGATACATAAAAGAAAGAAAAGGCCAATGTCATAAAAATTGTCATGTGAGAAGGAACCTAAGGAGAACATCTGGTACAGTCCCCTTTCTCCAGACAGGTGAATGCCAAATCCATGTGGGACATATGGTGTCTGTCCTCTTGCTAAAGCTCTCTAGAGATGAAGACTCCACATCCCTCTTTGCTGGGAAGTTCCTAATTTGGAGGAACAGGAGACTGGATCTGCTTTGTTTTATGCATCATAGAAAAATCACTCTCAAAGTCAATAATCAATGTGATTGTGTGTGTTTGTGTGTGTGTGTGTGTGTGTGTGTGTGTGTATGTGTGTGTGTGTGTGTGTGTGTGTAGGGATAATTATTTTGGAAAGCAAACTTCATTCTTAGTCTTTGGAAATAATTCCTAAAGTATAATGAGAGAAATATTCATGAAAAGACCCTGGATACCATGTCTCTGACAATACCCTTTAAAAATCGTATTTCTTAGTCTGCAGATAGTGAGTAGTTTTAGAGGAGGTAAGTGTGAGAGAGGAGGCTAGTATCAATTATGAAAGTGAATTCAAGGGAATTGAAAAAGCATTCTTCCTCTAGCTCCAAAGAATGGAGAAAGGCAATCTTGTACTTCCTTAGGGGCATGTTGATGCTTTTCTTAAGACCTATAAATTTGTTCTTGCTGTTCAACTGTTTCAGTCATATATGACTTTTTGTGACTCCATTTAGAGTTTTCTGGGCAAAAATAATGGAGTGACTTGTTATTTCCTTCTATAGTTGATTTTTTAGAGCAAAAAACTGAGGCAAACAGGGTTCAGTGACTTGCTCAGGATCCATAGCTAATAAGTGTCTGAGGTCAGACTTGAACTCAGGGAAATGAGTCTTCCAACCTCCAGGTTTGTGCTATCTAGCTGCCCTTACATCTTCAAATTAGGATGATGTAAATCAATGATGTCAAACTCAAAATGGGAGTCACTAAATTGTAAGTAGAGATCTCTCTAGGGTCAATGTACATATAGCCTTAGAAAATCATAAATTGACATGTTTAGGTGTTATATTTTTATTTATTTTGTTAAATGCACAACAATTGAGGAGTGTCATAGCCTGAAACATGGTCCTCAGGTCAGGTGTTTGACACATCTAGAGTAAATGACTGAACAGAGACAGCCAAAGAAATTTAAAAATTAAGGGTTATTTAGAGTGTGAGGATATTATCAAACACAGAACAAGGATATACGGTGATAATACTGATTCTGGTTCTAATTCTATTATCTTCCCTGATCTCTCCTCAACTGATAGAGACATCTAGGTAAATGCAATGGAAAGAATCCTTGTGTCAGGAAGATCTGAGTTCAAATTCTAGATGAGACATTTACTAGTTATATAGTCCTAGATAAATTTCTTAACTTCTTTCTGCCTCAGTTTCTTCTTCATAAAATAGAAATAATAATAGCAGCTACCCCTCAGGATTGTAATGAGAATCAAAGCAGATAATTGGTAGAGAACATCCTGAAAACTTACAAGTGCTAGGTAGATCTTAGCTATATTCAATACAGTGTTTGGTGTAGCCCCTAGAGAGTGGAAGACTCATCAGGTCTTAGTTGGCCAAGGATCCACTTTCTGTCATTGCTTTTATTTTCAAGTGGTAGCTGCAGCAACAACCCAGGAGTCATGTGAGGGATTATCAAAACAACAAATTGAGGCATTTCTTCTCCCTTTTACTCCTTGTATTTTCTATTCTTATTTTTCTGGACTTTTCCCTTCTCCATACCTTTCAAACTAGCTCACTCCTAGTTAAATTCATATTAAGTATACCATCCTTGGGTTACTTCTCCAAGCTTATTTAAAATACATAAATCAGTTTTTAATAGGGCTTGCCCAAAGCACACTATAGCTATATTAATGTAAGAATCATGTACAGGGGAAAAAAAAGCAAAATGTACAGAATGATGCCAGTGTTAACCCAATTGTTTTGGACTAAACTACATGTGGTATTTCTTAATCATTCTTAATTGTAATGTTTTAGGGAGAAGAGATGACAATACCTCTCTATCAATAGATAAACTAGAACCTGTCCAGAAGAAGGTAGCAAGAATGATGGGATAATTGAAAACTATGCCATATGAAGATCAATGGAAAGAAAAGGAGATATTTAGCATGAAAAACAGAAGCCTGGGGATGAGATGTCTGAGATGTCTTTAAGTATGGAACAGCCCATCATTTGGAAGAGGGAATAGACTTGTTCTGGTTGGTCCCAAAGGGGCAAAATAGGAGTATATGGGGGAGTTGCAGAGAGATAGATTTCATATCAATATCAAGAAATATTTTCTGAAAATTGGACCTGTCCAGCAATGAAATGAGATGCCTTGACAAGTAATGGATTCTCCATCATTGGAGGGCTTCAAACAAAGACTGGATGACAACCTGTCAGGGAAGCTGTGAGGAAGATTCTCTTTCAGGTAAGAGTTTTACTAAATTCTCTCTGACATCCTTTCCAACTTCCAGATCTTGAGTCCCTGCTGCTATGAACTTGGGTGTAATATTTCACTAAGAGTCACTGGAGTATTAGTAGAATGTCAGATCCATGATGGCAGGTGCTGTTTTCTATTTTATCTCTGCATTCCCAGCACCTAGCACAATATCTGTCTTTCAATAGGATTATAAATCTACAAAAGGGGACCATATAGTATAATACCTAATGAATGTTCAGTGGATTGCATTGAAGATCCACTTTGCTATGCTTCTAGTCAGCATTTCAGGGGAGTAAGGGTCTTTTATTGGGGACGGGAAAATTAAGGAGTTATTCATTTTTAAAATACATCCTTTCTGACGTCTTGAAAATAGGTAATGCTCAGGTTGAGACATTGAGATCTCCCAGAAGGCAAGGTCTGCAAGATGAACATTGAGGTTAGTGTCAGTCTTTTAAGTTCCTATCCATTTCAAACTTGCTTTTCTCATTTAAAACTTGACCATTTTTTCTTCCTCCTCAAAGCCCTAAGCAGAGAAAAGAAAACTGATCTCAATTCAGCACAGAGGAGGGAGGGAACCCAGTTCAATCCCTTTGTGCAAACAAGAAGTTCACATTGTGGATGACATAGATGGTGGCCTTAAAAATGGAATCAGTGATGAAGATAGTGAGGACAGCTAATTACTACTTTTTCTATTTCGAGCTAATATTTACTCACCCTTTCTGGGGATTTTGGCACAATTTTAGAGCTTATATTAAAAACTATTGTTTGACTAAACTCAATTCATCAAACACACATTGAGTACTGACTATATAAGGGACAGGGAGGAGATCAAGATGATTCTGAAATTTCATTCCCAGGGGCTGCTGAAAAGATAGGCCCAGGAAAAGAAGTAGGTCAGTCAGAAGGAGGCTTTTTAGTGTGGGAAGATGGGGAGATCAGTTTGGGGCATGTTGAATTCAAGTTACCAACACAGGTAAAGAGGGAGTAAGGGTCGGTCAGTGGAACTACCCGGTCTTTTGAATCTGATGATGTTGGTTTTAATCCCACCTCTGCCACCTATGTAACCTTGGATAAATTGCTTATCTCTTTTGTGCCTCATCTTCCTTCAATGTAAATTTAGGGTGTAGGACCAAACCTCTGCAGTTGTTTGCATCTCTACAATCTATGTTCCTATGATTTTATGTGTATGCAATAGTAGTGGGACTTCAGCTAAGATGTGTGATTTTGCTGCCATGAAGAACCTCCAGTGTGAATAAATCTTCCAGTGCTCGTAACATGTCTGTGGTAGTACATAATAAATTTAGTTAATTCCTAGATTAATGCAACAGCCTTTTTAGTCTGAGTACTTCTGTTTTGCTAATTCACCTTCCACAGAATTCCCAAATTGATAATCCTAAAATGAAGATTTGACAACAAGCACTCACCTGCTCAGAAATAGTCAGTATCTCCCTATGGTCTCTCAAATAAAACAAACAACAAAAAAACCACTTCTCAACCTAGTATTTAAGGTCCTCCACAATCTCACTGTCACCTCCATATTTTTCTCCAAATTTCTCACCTCATGCTTTTCCATTCTCAATGATCTGGTTGATTACCTGAAGCAGAATTCTATTTCTTATCTGCTAACCTTTGCAGTGGTCACTCCCAATGTCTAGAATGTCTCATTCTATCACTTGGACACTTTAAAATCCCATAGCTTCTTTAAAAATACAAACTATATTCCACTTAATAGATAAGATCTTTTTGGATATCCTCAGATGTTAATTTGAAGTTCCTCTTGAAATGATTTCATTATATAGTATTTATACTCTGTATTTTGTAATCTGTGCATTTGATGTTGTCTGTCCAATCCCTCTTTCCCAGGGAGAATGATGACAGAGACTGTTTCATTTTTTTATCTTTCTGTTCCAATAATCTTGTTCATGGTCAGAATCAATATAGAAAGACAGTCTGAAACCTCTCAGACCTGGGTTCAAGTCATTATTCTGACACTCACTGTGTGACCTCTATGTACTCAAAGTCACTATCCAACAACATACGTTGAAGAGAAAATATTGGCTTGCATTGGTAGAAGAGACTTCCTCAATTGAGAATCTCCTTTAGCAATGGAATCACAAGCCTTATTAGCATGGTACCCTGCACATTATTATTGCTATTGTGGTTGCTGACCAGTCATGTTAAAATCTTTGTGGTTTCATGGACCATATTGTCCAACTTTTCTTGAAAAAATGCTGGAATCATTTGCTGTTTCCTTCTCCAGTGGGTTAAGGCAAACAGAGGTTAAGTGACTTGCCCAGGATGACATAGCTAGTAAGTCTTTGGAGGGAGGGTGAAGAGAAAAAGGACTAAATATTTGTTAAGAACATACTATGTGCCAGGCAAAATCCTAGACATTTTAAAAATAAATATAATTTCATTTATTCTTTACAACAATCCCATAGAGTCGATATTGTTATTTTCAATATTTTTCAACCTGAGAAACTGAGGTAGACAGAGGTCAAATGTCTTGCCCAGGGTAACACAGCTTGCAAGTCACTGGGGTTGGAGTTAAACTGAGGTCTTCCTTAATCCAGGTAGAGAATTCTATTCTTCCTGTACTTTCCATGATCTTGGTTTCCTCAATTGACGTAGGACAAGCATCAATTATGATCCAGTATCATAATTTTTCAAGGAATAATTATTTTATCTATGTCTATATCTACCTATTTATTCACACACACATGCATGCATATGTAAATAAATACATGCATTTGTACCTGTGTACACATATGCATGTGTTTATATATGTGCAAACACATGTACATAGAAAAATATTTATACTTTTAGTTAATCTATATTATGTGTATATATATTCATTTCTGCATGTATCACAGAGCTACTGTTTAACCTATGAGCTTCATGCTGTTTTTCTTACAGATTTAAATTTTCCTCCTAATCCATGAACTCATTTTCAAGCAAAGTCCTGCTGTTGATGTTGCTATTGTGATAATGATGAAGATGGATTCTGCTTTGTGGGAGCCAAGGCCAAATTCAATCCAGCAATCAATAAACATTTATTAGGCAAATACAAATAGATGAGGCACTGTGATAAATGTATACTGAGCATACCAAAGAAAAAGTGGAAAAGATAGTCCTTTCCCTAAAGGAACTTACAATCTGAGAGAGACGACTTGCAAACAAATATAAATACAAAGTAGATTATCTATATGCAGGATATTTAGGGAATAAATAATAGAGGGAAGCAAAGCCTTTATATGGAAACTGGGATTACAGCTGAAGTCAGAAAAATCAGTGAGGAGGCAGAATATCCCAGCCATGAGGGACATTGGAACTAAGAGCTGCAATGTTTTATTTGTGGAACAGGTCAAAGTAAAAGAATGAATATTATGTGTCAGGGAATAACATATAAAAGACTGAAAAGATAAGGAAGGGGGTCACTGAATTATGGAGGACTTTGAATGCCAGAGCATTTTGTAGTTGATCCTATAGGCAATAGGAAGTCACTGGATTTGATTCATTAGTAGGATGACATGGTGGGAACAGTACGGGAGGAAAGTCACTTTGGTAGATGAATGGAGAATGCATTGGACTAGAGAGAGAGATGAGGAAAATAGAGTCACCAACATCTATTACTATAGTCCAGTTGCGAGGTGATGAGGGCCTGTACCAGAGGATTGACAGTGTTTTAGGAGAGAAAGGAGTGTATGAAAAAGATGATGGAGGTACTAAATCAACAGGTCTTGGAATCAGATTGGATATGTGGAGTGAAAAATATGAGGAGTTGAAGACAATTCCTAGGTAGCAAACATGAAGCACTGGAAGAATATTAGTTACCTTTAGAGTAAAAGAAAAAAAATATAGGAGATGGGGGAGACTTCAAAGTAAAAGGTAAGTTCTGTTTTGGACATGTTTAATTTAAGATTTATATATATATATATATATATATATATATATATATATATATATATATATGTAATGAATATCCATTTCAAGATTTCTAATGTCTAATGTCCTTCATTCTCAAAGAAGACCATGACATCAGGAAGGTGATACTAAGACAAGCATATAAATTGGATTGGGGGTGGGGTGCTGTGCTAAGTCACCAGCCTCACTTTCTGCTCCAGAGCCATTGGGATCTAGTGACCAGATATGAATCAGTATGACTGAAAATGGCCCTGAACATGAGACAGTCAGGGTTAAGTAACCTGTCCAATGTCACACAGTTAAGTATCAAGTATCTGAGACCAGATTCAAACTTCTATACTGTTCACTTGAAGGCCAGTGCTCTATCCATTGCACCACCTAGCTGCCCTAGAAAGATGTTGAAGAAACAAGATTGGAAGTCAACAAAGAGGCTGGGGTGGTCTAGACTAAAGAATCTTTGATATGGAGATGGTAACTAAAGCTATGGGATCTGATGAGATCGCCAAGTTAGAAAGGATAGAGGATAAGGGGACCAAGGACAAAGCTCTGAGCAACATTTATGATTAAAACCCATGATTTGGGAAAGGATCCAGGAAAAGTACACTAAGTAGGAACAGTCAGAGAAGTAGAAAGAGAACCAGGAGTCAGTGTAGGGAGTGTAGGTGGTGAATGGTTGGAATGATGATCCAAGAATGAGACTTGAAGAGGCATAATCAGTTAATGGTGAAGGGGCTAGGGATTTAAAGGAAAGATTCTAGAAGTCTTTGTCCTCAATGTATTTGAAGATAAGATTAGAAAGACAACAGAAACCTGGGAAACAATTTTCACAGCTAGGAATTCTGATAAAGATCTCATTTGTAAAATATATGGAAAATTAAATCAAATTTATAAGGTTACACAAATCATTCCCCAACTGATAAACGGTCAAAAGATATGAACAGGTAGGTTTCAAATGAAGAAATTAAAGCTATATATAGTCATATGAAAAATGCTCCAAACCCTTATTGATCAGAGAAATGCAAATGAAGAGAGCTATGAGATACCATCTCACACCTACCGGATTGGTTGAGATGGCAAAAAGGGCAAGAGATCCATGAGAGAGTGTAGGAGGATTGGGACATGAATGCACTCTTGCTGGAATTGTGAACTAATCAACCATTCTGGAGAGCAATATGGAATTATGCCCAAAGAGCAATAAAACTTATCTTAACCTTTGATTGTTTGAGTTTTTGTTTTTTAGATTTTTGCAAGGAAATGGGATTAAGTAACTTGCCCAAAGTTACACAGTTAAGTATTAAATGTCTGAGGCCAGATTTGAACTGGCATTCCCCCTGACTTCAGGGCCAGTGTTCTATCCACTGCATCACCTAGGGGTCTCTGATCATCCCCTTTGACCCAGTAATACCAAAACTAAGCCTATATCTAGAAGAAATCATAAAAATTTGGAAAATCTCAAATATTCCAAAATATATGTAGCAACTCTTTCTGGAGTAACAAAGAATTGGAAATTGAGGGAATGCCTATCAATTCAGGAATGACTGAACAAGTTATGGCAAATGAATGTTATGGGATACTCTTGTTGTATAAGAAACCATAAATGGTCGAACACTAGAGAAAAATGGAAGGAATTGTAGAATCTGATACTGAGTGAAGAGAGAACCAAGAGAACACATTAACAACAATATTGGGAGTTGATCAATGATGATGGACTCAGCTCCTCTCAGCAATTCAAGAGCTTTTGACAGCGTTGGAAGACCTGTTATAGAAAACACCATCCACATCAAGTTAAAAAAGTAAAATAACAGAAACAAAATCGCATAATTGGAAGGAACACTATGTTCATTTTTTAATACTCAATCCTACGTAAAATCCAATGACCCCCCCTCCCTTTCCTTTTCAGTCTTTTTATGTTATTCCCTCACACTATTCCTTCCATTACTTTGACCAGTTCCCCAAACAAAACATTCCAGCACTTAGCTCTAAAGATTATAATTTTCCCATGGTTTTCTTTCTTTTCCCTTAGTCCTAATTCCTCAAGCACAAAATGACAAATGTAAATATGCTAAATAGAAATGTACCTATACAACTTTTACCAGACTGTTCATTACCAAGGGAAGGGAGGATGTAAGAAAATTATGTAACTTATAACTATGCAAGTGGATGAATGTTGAAAACATTTCATAACATGAAATTGGAAAAATTAAATAATATATATGAGGGCTCCAGAACCACACCTGGAAGTTGTGGCACCTTAACACTTTGTAACCAATTAAGGTTATTTTATTTATTTATTTGTTTTGGAAATCCAGTTTGTTCCTAGTAGCAGCTCCAACATAACTTCTCTTTCTCACTGGGGGTAAAAAAAGGAAGACTGCTGTGACAAATTCCTGAATATCTGAAATCAGAAAAAGTTCTTGATGGATGTTAAACATTCCCAAATATTATAATTCAGGGGAAATGACATCCATACAATGGACCCTCTCAAGTTGAAAAACTTACCTTTCAGTTCTAGTTCATGGTCAGAATGATTTTAGGATCTAATTAATCCAATAGTCATTTGATTGTTTATATAGTCTCATTAATAAATATATATCCATTTCTTTACAGAATTGTTCTGGAATTTCAGTTTCAGGATTCTTGGCATTCATGAAATGTCAGTGATGAATAAACTTGCCTCCAGTTTTTATCAACCCGCTGGTCCTGTTGAGTCTTTGATGATGGACTAGGAGAAGAAATGTCAAAATGGTTTAAGAGAAATGGCAGAAATCATGGAAAACCTGACAAAGAGGTCTGCATAAAAGCCAACATTCAAACCCATGGAGAGACAGAAAATTCTGAATGAATTTTTAAAGTTACATACCACTTCCAAGTACAACAAACACCCTCAATGAATATTAGTGAGATTATTATCCTTAGATTTAATTTTCGAATAGGCTGAAATGATTCTCAGTAGTTTATCATTTTGGGGAATTTGAATAATGGTTCTCATTCCTTCCAAAGAATATAATCTCCTTGAGCAAGTAATAGAGCTCTTAATAATATTCCTAGCACCCAATGTGTTCCCTTTAAAATAGAAAGTGCTTGAAAACTCACTTGATTTATTATTTCTTATTCATAGGATCATTGCTTTCATACTTTACAGGATGTTCAAAGTCATCAAGACTAATTTCCCCATTTTACAGTTAAAGAAACTGAGGAACAGAGAGGTTAAATGACTTATCCAGGTCTCAATGGATAGTAAATGTCAGAGATGAGAATAAAACCTAGATATCCCTGACTCCAAGTCCAAAAATTCTATTTCTTATGCCAACTAGTTGACTCAATTAATTCAATAAATATGACTTTAAAATATCTACCATGCACATATTATTCATCTTTCACTTTTTAAAAAGACCAATGGGGCAGCTAGGTGGCAAAGTGGATAAAGCACTGGCCCTGGAGTCAGGAATACCTGGGTTCAAATCCAGTCTCAGACACTTAATAATTACCTAACTGTGTGGCCTTGGGCAAGCCACTTAACCCCATCTGCCTTGCAAAAGAAAAAAGAAAAAGAAAGAAAAAGAAAGAAAAAGAAAAAGACCAGTGACAGTAAAGGGTGTTATTTTGACTTGTACATGAATTGAATTTAAGTGGGCAGAATTGTGCAAAGTCATCAGCTTTGTTCTCTCTTCCAGCATCATCAAAGTTTAGTGACAAATCAAAATACAGGATGATTGGCAATGGCCCAGAATGCAGTTGATGACCTTGGTGTCTTCAATGCCTGATCATTTCTAAGTTCTCCACTGTGCCTGCTTCAAACATAAGTCTCCCACTCTGTTGTGGAACTTTACACATACCTGGGATAGACATCTCTCTAAATCTTTTGCTTTTTTGGTTTTTGTAAGATAATGTGGTTAAGTGACTTGTCCAAGGTCACACATCTACATAAATATTAAGTATCTGAGGTCAGATTTAAACTCAGGTCTTCCTGACTCCAGAGCTGGTGCCCTATCCTGTAGGTTTCTGAAACAACCCCTTAAATCACTGATGAATTTGAGAGTCACCATGATGGTTTTACTGGAGTGATTACTGTGCATGCTACAGGTGACCTCATAATACTTTGACAGAATGGCACATCGAGTTCAAGAGAAAACACTAGGCAATGCTTTGAGGTGGATCCTATAATTGTCCTTATTTTACATTAGAGCCAACTGAGTCTCCGGTGTGGAATGCTTTGTTCAGATTCACACATTTGGTATCAGAGACTAGGTCTGAACCCAATTCTTCTGGATTCTAAGTATATCACTCTATGTGGTTTACCTCAAAAACAAAAGTTAGGAGAAGTTTAATGGTCTAGAACCTGAATATGAAAGGAAAGAAATATATGGCAACTAAGAAACCTAATAGGAATTTTAGACTGATTTTAGAGAGCAGAGCTTGCAGGAAAAGAAAGCTGATAGCCATACTATCATGTTTTCCACTCTAGTCAGACCCCATCTGGAGTACTTATGTTCAGAGATGCAAATTTATCTTTGATATAGGAAAAAAAAGGAAAAAAAACAAACTTTTTCTAACAATTCCAATTCTCTGAACATAGCACAGCATGTTTGAGGAGCTCATTAGAGGTCTTTGGGTAAAGGCAATCCCTTCTCTGGTGTGTTTTCCAGATTCTTGTTCGCATAAGGGTTGGACTAGATCACCTCTTAGGTCCTTTTCACTTTTCAGATTCTGAATTCACTATATGTTCTGTTTTCTTTGCACAAACCAAAGTGTTTGTTGGGAGATGTCTTTCTGTCGAGAAGTCTTCATTTTAAATAGACATTGAACTCTAATCAATCCCTCTGGCATCATAATTAAAGAGGAAAACAATTGCAACTCTTCTGCAGATTAAAACATCATTTTTGTAAGGTTTAAGATGAGAACTAATTTTAGGGGCTTGGCATTTCAAACCAAAATCCAACATTCCCATGCTGTTTATTTTTATTAACAAGACACGATGTTCTATTTTTAACAGCTCAGAAAAAAATGTTATACGATGGTTCTTGAGTGTCTGCTATATGTGAGGCTCTTAGAAAGCTTCTCTTTAGTGGGTAGCATGGATGAGAGCAAGATGTGCTGTATATTTTTGCTAACTTCTATTCCAGCCTTCTTTTAAGCATTGTCCCCCAAAAAAGTTTGGCAGTTTTTTGGGGAATAGGGATAAGGAAGTTCTATGTCTCCACTAATTATCATTTCATCTTTAAGTTAGAGATTTATAATGTTTGTCTTTCATTCTAGGAGATCAGGAAATTAGGCAGGTGATGCCATGGCAAGCACATGAATTCAATTTCAATGAGGATGGTGTGCAGTCACCAGCTTCACTTTCTCCTCTTGGAGCCATCTGGTTTCAGTGGCCAGACATAATCAGGAAGTTTAGAGAAAGATCTGGATGTGAGACAATCAGGGTAAATTACCTTGCCCAGGGTCACACAGATAGTAATAGAGTCAAATATCCTAGGATAGATTTGAACTCCTGTCCTCTTCACTTCAAAGTCAGTGCTCTATCTACTGTGCCACCTAGTGGATAGAGCACTGGCTCTGGAGTCAGGAGGACTTGAATTCAAATTCTGCCTCAGTCACTTAATAAATACCTAATTGTGTAAACTTAACCCCATTGCCTACAAAAAAATCAACCAACCAACCAACCAATCAATCAGAAGAATGTCACATAGTGATTATAATCTTATAGTGGAACCAGTAAGAAAAATATATATATACAATTTTTAAAGACTCACTGGGGACACCAAGAAAGAAGTGATTTATATAAGATTACAAAGTCAGTATATGTTACAGGTAGGATTTGAACTCAAATCTTGCTCATCTCAAGGCCAATCCTTTAAATATTATATTATACTATCTCTTATGTAGTAGTTTGGTCACTTAAACAAGTGCCGCTTATATATTTGGAAAATAATTACCTATCATACATTCTTTCAATGGGGTCATTCTTTAGGGAAAAAATGCCACTCTCTTCTTTATATTCTTATGCTAATAACCTAGAGGATCAGTTCATGGGGATTATTATTCTGACTACTGCCAAAGCACTCACTAAAATTTATTTGTTGACATTCAGTAGAATCTTGATGGAACCCATTTCTTGTCCATCACTCAAACCTCCATCTATATCAGCCTGGCTGAAAGGTTTGGAATATCAGGAAGATTGAAAATCAACTTTGTCATCCAGAGTTTGGGAAACATTTAAGTTTGGAAAGTACCAATAATTTTTCTTTTGGAGACCCTTGCCACTGACATTTCTTAATGGATATCTGCCCTCATAATCCCATCAACCAAAAGGTATTGACATCTGATATGGGACAGTAGTCACTTGAGGGTTGATTACTGCTTGGAGATAAGAGAGCATACTTGAATTTGAGCTTTCCAAATCATTGACCAATTCCTTCCTTCCTTTATCCATTCAAAAAGCATTCATGAAATGCCAACTGCATCAAGTCATTGTGTTGGTCAATAATTCTACATACATAGACTTTTGATCCTTACAATATACCTAGAAGGTAGGTGTTTTTTAATGATTCCCATTTTATAGATAAGGAAACTAAAGCAGACAGAGCTGAATTGATTCGCTCAAGGCCACACAGTTAGTATGTAGCTGAAGTAAGCTTTGAACTCGTCTTTTTGACTTTAGGTCCAGTGCTCTATCCATTGTGCTACAAGCTGCCATCTTAGATATGGAGATCTGTCCATTGCTAGGATGTGTCCTGGTCACTCCTTGAGGCTATGCTGGTGGAAATAATCCCCAAATCAAGTAGGTAGCACAGTGAAGACCTGGGTTCAAAATCCAGCCTAAATGACTTACTACATAAGTGATCCTGGGCAAGTCACTTACCCCTCATTTCCTCAGTTTCTTCATCTGTGAACTAGATATTAGCATCTACCTTTCAGGTTTGTTGTGAAGATCAAATGAAGTAATAGTGACTGGCACAAAGTAGGTTCTCAATAAATTGATATTCTCCTCTCCTTCCAGCCTTCATTCCATGTTATCTGGCACTTCCAGATGGAAGTTCATTGAGTATGGACTTTTTTTTTGGTCCATATCCTTTCTTCTTAGCCCCTTATTCCCAAAGGGGGAAAAACTCAAGTCTTGCCCTCAAGGAGAATACAATTAATAGATGAATTGATGTAAGTCCATGCAAAAATAGATGTAACTTGATTTTTAGGAGGAAAGCAGGGAGCAAGAAAGGACCCATGAGTGATGGAATTTAGTCTGAATATTGAAGTAATTGGGATTCTCAGCCTAGAAGGAAGGGAAAGAGAACTTTCTAGACTATTTCCTCATCTGTAAAATGAGACCAAGGGTAACAAGGGAAGTTAAGTGACAATCCTCAATAGAGGATTGAATTTGGAGTCAAAAGGACAGAGTTCCAACCCAGTCTTAGACAGTTGCCACTAGCTCTGTGACCTTGGGTAAGTCACCTAATCCTGACTGCCTTCTATCCAGGGTCATCTCGAGTCATTCTGATTCATATCTGGCCACTGAACCCAGAAGGTGAAGCTGGTGACTTAATAGGGTGCCCCTTCACTAAAATGCAGTTTACCTTTTTTTGTTATGGTATCACCTCCATGGTATAATGTTCTCTTTTGAGAAATGACGGACAAATATCATCATAACCATGAGAATAAGAATTCCACCTATCTTACAAGGTCATCACGAGCCATATTCACATAGGATCACAGATCCTGGAAGAAACCTCTTACATCTATAAGTTTTACTCCATGAATTTTTTCTGCTCAGAGTGCTGAGAACCACTGATTTTCAGTAACCTGGCAAAAGTCATTTAGTAAATTTTAGAACCTAGATATGAACCCATGTCTTTGGACTTCAGAGCTGCTGCTCTTTCCAGTGTACCACAAAGTATTAATGTGCTATAGAAATCTGAATTATTGGCATGCAAAACTACATTTGACTCAAGGAGTTTGGAGTGAGCACATTTAGAGGTCATTTCATTAATTAACTTATGCAATGACTACTTCCCTACATTTCTCAACTAGTCTGTCCAATAAATTTTGATCCTGTATTATTAGATAATCACCTACCAGGTACATCTCTCTCAACATGAAGCTAAGCCGTCTCTTTGTAGTGGCAAAGAATTGGCAATTGAGGGGATTCTCTTCAATTGGGAATGGCTAAACAAATTATGGTACATGAATACCATTGGAATATTATTGTTCTATAAGAAATCATAAATGGTCTGACTCGAGAAGCAGGGAATGACTTATGGGATCTGATGCTGAGCAAGGGGAATAGAACCAAGAGAACAATGTACACATCAACAACATCGTGAGATGATCAACGCTGATGGAAGCAGCTCCTCTCAACAGTCCAAGGAGCTAGGCAACTATATTTGACTAGTTATGAACTATATTATTCTCCAACCAGAGAAAGAAAAACAAAGCAAAACAAAACACATGTAAAAAAACAACCCTTCCAAATCTGATGAACACTTTATAAAATATCTCTTATGTAGCACTTTCCCTTAATCCTAATTCCTCATGCTAAAAATTACTAATTTGGAAATATGTTTAACAAAATATATATGTAAAATGCTAACCTGATTGTTCCCTGCTGAGGGGAGATGGACAGGAAGGGAGGGTGGAGGGAAATTTTGTAACTTGGAAATATGCATGAACAAATGGATGAAAATACATTTTAAAATTAAAAAAAAAATGAAGCTAGGCTGGCTTCAGGTTCTAGGTCTTTCCATTGTCCTGAGAATACTTGAAACAGTCACTGATGTTTTATTGAGTCTTTTTCTCATCGCGTCTTCTTATTGATCTTTCCCCATGCCCTCCCCCCATCCTATTTATTGTGGGATTGACATCATCTCCTATCAATATAAAGTGGAAGACACAAACGACATCTTCAAGGATCTTCCTACCTTGCCAGGGAGATAAGATCTGCCTAGCTGAATCACCAAGAGAACAATTTGAGACAATGTGTAACCAAGTGTTAAATTGTGTGATACAGACTGTGAGGGCATACATTAAGAATTCAGAAAAGAGAAAGATCAATGTAGTCAAAAGTCATTGGGGAGGTCTTAACAATGAAAGAATTTCACCGGGTTTGGACTGATAGATAGGATTTGAATCAGTTGAATGAACTAGAGAGGACATTCCAGGAGGGAGGCACAACTGGAACAAAGGCATAGAAGCAGTAATGGACAGTTTTTTCCTCCCCATTTCTCACCAACTACACTGCTTTTAGATTTCTCTGGAGAACTCTATCATATCCTTGAATGGGATATATTGCCATCTATCTCTTTTTAATCGTTCTTTTGTGTGTTGTCTTCTCCATTAAACTATAAGCTCCTGGAAGGCAGGGACTGTCTTTTTATGAAAATTTGCATTTGTATCTCCAGCATTTGGTACAGTGATTGCTGCATTGCTTAGAGTCATGGCTGATTCTTTTTGATGGCATTTAGGGTTTTCTTGGCAAAGATACTGGAGTAGTTTGTTATTTCCTCCTCTAGCTCATTTTACGTGAGAAATTGAGGCAAACAGGGCTAAGTGATTTAATCAAGATCATACAGTTAATGAATTGCTGAGGATGGATTTGAATTCATGAAGATGAGTCTTTCTGACTACACACTCAACATTCTATTTAATGGACCCTCACTTGACTCCCTGTTATTAGAGTATGTACCTGATAAGTGTTTATTGTCAAACTTAACATATTAAGGGGAGGGATGTGCAAAGGTAAGTAGAATTTTTGTTAAGAAATAATGAAAGGAAAATTTCAAATGTTAGAGCAGGAATAGGTTCTGGTGGTAAAATATATATAAGGTTATATCTGAAGAAATGGGGAATTGAATCCTAATTATCTAAGGAAACTTCTCTCAGAATATTGGGCATAGTCATGTCCCTGCCCTAAGTTTGGTGAGTAACAAAACTCTCATATATCTGTGGTCACTCAGGACATATATATATATAAATAAATATATATATATATATATATATATATATATATATATATATGTATGTATGTATGTATATATATTGGAGAAAGGGAAGAGAAGAAGAGAAGGTAAAACTTTGCAAAGTTGGGCTGCTCACCAGTTGATCAAGTCACCCCTTCCCAAACTGTGAGATCCATCCTCAAGGAGATATCCAGGGGAATGACAAAACTTCCTTAGAACATACAGTCTCTTTAAAACAGGCACATTCTCTAAGCTTTGGATGGGTTTGTTCTGTTGACTAATCTCTTTTCCTATAAGAAGGGGGTTTGCATTAATTTCTCTCTCAGATGTGATGCCCACAGGCATTAAATGTATAATATTCTAAATACCATATTGAAAAGCTTCCTTTTGATGTGATAGGGAGCTATACAATGCACTTGAGTAGGAATAGTTCTTGTCAGGGAAGAAAAAATATTATACAAAAATTCAAAGAACTAAATGAGTTGCTAAACTGCTGATGCATCTGATTTATTGGGACTTGCAAAATGTTTCTTTCATTCAGAGGCAGCAGATACTCAGTAAATGATTAGAGAAATAAAGCTTCCACATAGACTCATTTGGGCAATAGTTAAGCATTATATCTATTATGCTGTCAATTCAGTGTGGGGACAAATACATATATGATTTCACGGGGGCTAGGGAGGGTAGCAGAGGGAGATGCTTTGTCATCAAAAGGAATGTTACCTCTATTCTACACAAAATCAATTCTGTTCAATATTCAAAAGCCTTTAAACACAAGAGAAGCAATCTGTCTTTTTTGTTGGCTGCTGGAGGTGGGAAGGAGAGACTTCAAGTTAAAGAACTGGCTGGTGGAGAAGCTAAGGCCATTATCATAAAAACAATATAACTTTCCTGAACTGAAATCTATTGTTGGGCTTGGTTCAGGAAGATCCTTCCTTAACCAGCCTTCAGTGAGAAATCACTTTCATTGACCTTTGGGATTCACCATAGGGATGGTTAGGGGCTCAGAGATGACAGGATGGTTTCCTGACATCTAACTCAAAGATTCCTTGGGAATCTCCACCTAGAGCACTTCTGCTTCAATGGGATCAGCCCCTAAAGGCATTTTCACAGATACACATTGCTCTTGTAGGTCCAACCATGCAAGAACTTAGTGACTTTTGGCAAGTCATTTCATAACTGAGTCTTAGTTTTCTACCTCTAAAGTAGAGATCAAATTAGCTTAATACCCAAGAAGAAATGGTCCCAATGAGATATAATTTGAAAAAAAAATTAAATGAATGCTATTTTTCCTCATCATCACTATAGGTAAAATAAAGATGAATCATTAATTGATAGTCTTTTATAACAGTGGAGTATTTTTAACTAGAAGGGATCTTAGAAGATTTTCTCTTACAACTCCCTAATTTTGCTCTCCCAAGGCATCTCCTGCCAGGTTGTCTTCAACTGGGTTATCACTTCCAGAGCCTACACATCAGAAAAGTAAATTGCTCCAAGAAACTCCTTGGATTTGA
This sequence comes from Macrotis lagotis, assembly GCF_037893015.1. Lineage (NCBI taxonomy): Eukaryota > Metazoa > Chordata > Mammalia > Peramelemorphia > Peramelidae > Macrotis > Macrotis lagotis. The sequence goes on from NC_133658.1 coordinate 891,443,397, forward strand.
GAGATCAGATTTGACTTCATTCTGACTGTTTTCATGGCTCCATAATACTTCACCTACAATCATGTTACATAGCCAGACATTTATCTTCCTTAATGTAGGGTCCTTGAGGGTGGGAACTATTATATTTGTTTATACACTATCTGACACATAGTAAGCATTTAATAAATTTTCTCTCTGCCTCTCTGTCTCACTCTGTCTCCTCTCTGTCTTTTTGTCTGTCTTTGTCTATCTCTCTATCTCTGGCTTTGCCTGTCTGTTTTTCTATCTTTATTAGTATTTCTATCTCTTTCTAAGTCTGCCTCTGCTTTATCTCTCTCTGGCTCTGGCTCTTTCTCTTTCTGTCTCTCTCTGTCTCTGACTCTCTTTTTTTCTGTCTGTTCTGTTTCTCTGTCTCTCTCTCTCATCTTTCTCCCCCCACCCCATCCCATGCTCTCATGGTTTTATAAAGTAAAAAACTTAAAGAAACTGTAAAGGCCATGCCTTCCTAACCCATTTCTTTTACAGAGAGTTTAGTCACCTTACCTGGGGTGACCCAGTTTAGTAAATGACAAAAAGTAAGATAAAAACCAAGATCTTCTAGATATAACCCAAGCTTCCTTTCTTCAGCAAAGCTTTTAAGGGAATGGTGTCCAGTCTTCTTCCTACACTGGTTGACTTCTGATCTCATATCAATTTTTTTATACCTTCTCTTTAATATGTTGCTCAGAATTCAACACTCACCCAGATATGTTTGGATTAAGACAGCCTATGCCTGAATCCTCATTTCATTTTTAATTGAATTGATTTTCTTTTCAGTAATCAAGCATTTTTTTCCCCTGGGGAAAGAAAAAAAAACTCTTGTTACAAGTACGCATAGTCATATACAACAAATTCCCATATTGACTTGCACAAACATAAGCCTTGTTGTAAACATCTAGTCCATCACCTCTCTACCAAAAGATGGTCAGAATGTCACATTATCAGCCCCCTGGAATCATGAATAAACTTTGCTTTGATCAGAGTTCTTAAGTCTCACAATTTTTCACTCTTTAAATGTTATTGATACATCAATCCCTATTTTATTGACAACAAAACTGAGACCAAGAGTGACTCATGAAAGGCAGTGCTTGAAATAGAAAAACCCTCTTTTCCAACTCCTACTCCTTGCTTTTTTTTTCCTCCCATAAACCATCTGTGGGGTCAACCATGCCCTATATGCCCTTCCCAATTTAAAATAAATGAAAACACTAGAAGATAAAGAAGAATGAGGGGAAACAAAATGATGGGCCAGGCTAGTAATGTAGCTTTAATAATTCAGTAATGTTTCCATTAATTATAAAGATATAATGGAAAGAGCCTTGGATAAAGAAGTGGCAGGTTCACCTCTTAGCTCCCCCACTTCCTGTGTGATCTTGCAAAAGTGAGTTCACCCTCCCACTCCCACCCGCCTCCCCCATGTTCAGTTGGACAGTTGTGAGGTCTAATGGATCAAGCTCCAGACCTGGAGTCAGGAAGACCTGAATTCAAATTTAGACACTAACTATGTGATGCTCAACAAGATACCTAACCTTGCTTGTCTCAATTTCCTCATCTGTAAAATTGGTTGAAGAGGAAAATAGCAAAATCATTTCAATTTATTTGCCAAGAAAACCCAAATGAAATTGCAAAGAGTTGGGCAAGATTGAGTAACAACTGAACATAAGTCTTCTGTTTGTCATCTGCAAAGTGGTGTATGTATAGGGGGATGGTTAGAAAATGTATTAAAGCTCATCTCCAAGGTCCCCATCCAACTCCAGACTCCTCACTCCTACTGAAAAAAGCAGGATGTGAAGTGAATGCAGAAAAAAAAAGGGGGAAAGAAAAGGGGCTGCTACTTGATTTGGAAGAGGCTGCTGCAGAAGCTAACAATTTTTTTGCAGGGTGATGGGGAGGGGTTTCACCTTGCCCATTCTGAGAGAAGATTGACAAATTGATAGCTGGCAGTGTTCACCAAGGTCTGCACTCATTGGCTCTGGGACCCCCTACAATTCAGAGCAAAGACATTGACAGATCAGAGCAAGCAATGGCCCATAACCCCAATTATCCAAGAATAATAAGGCCTTCAAGGTGCAGAGAATATTTGTACCTGCTCAGCATTTCCCACTTCAAAGAAGGTTACCTGTATTTCCCATAAAATATTTAACCGTCAACTAAATAGCAGGGAAGTTTGGTTGAGTAATAGTCAAAGAAAACAGTTTTATTTTAATTCATGTGGGTGGGATAAGGAAAGTCTAAACTAGGTTCAGGAACAGAATCTGGTAATTCAAAACTATTCCTGTGTCAATCAGAAGAGGATCCCAAGCTTATGTGGAGCATCACAGAAAACAATCAGCAGAATCTGGACAACTTGCTGTATTTAGAGTCAGAAAGACTAAGGCCTACCCCTCTTTTTTATGTTTTTGCAAGGCAAATAGGGTTAAGTGGTTTGCCCAAGGCCACACAACTAGGTCATTATTAAGGTTCTGAGATTGTATTTGAACCCAGCTACTCCGGACTCCAGGGCTGGTGCTTTATCCACAACACCACCTAGCCGCCCCTCTAATCCTCTTTCCACCAAGTTAAGATTGGTCTTTCCAATTTCTATAGGACGCTTTTCCTATACTCCCAAATTGCTACTGTTTTGAGAGATACCACACCTAATAAATCAGCATATATCTTGCAAGCATTTATACATGTGTGTATTTGTTGTCACTTCCAATAGATTATGAGATCTTTCTGGACAGGAAATTTTTCATTTTTATTTTTATACACTCAGCACTTAGCACAAGTGCTTGGAAGACAATTGGCACTTAAACACTTATCGGTCAATGACTCAGTTTTCTGTAAAATGTGTGATTTATTCTATGTAATCTCTAATTCTCCTGATCTTTTTGATTCTTTGATTCTGTGTGAGAATAAAAATCATCATGAACTTCAATACATTTCCAATGCAGATTATGAACTCCTTAAGGGCAAATTTTGTCTCCTTTTGAATCCGCAAAACATAACAATGTCTGATACACAGGAAATGCTTAATTTGTTGATAGGGTCCCCAGGATGTAGAAAGCATTGTGCTAGGAAACTTGATACTATAGTAATTAGAGCACTAGTTTTGAAATTTGGAATATATTAGTTCAAATCCAACCTCCAACATTTCATAGATATTTGATTCTGGGCAAATCACTTAGTTGCCCTCAGCCTCAATTTACATATCTATGGGGGAAAAAAAGGATAATGATAGCATCTATCTGAAAGGATTGTTGTGAAGACCAAATGAGAAACATTATATAAAAAGTTTTTCAAACTTATAAAAATGTTATTTATCATTGTTATTGTTATTGGCAATTGAAGGCAAATAAAAATGTCCTTGAGCTCAAATTTATTTTTTTTCTTGTTTTTTTTTTGTGCTTGCAAGGCAATGGGGTTAAGTGACTTGCCCAAGGTCACACAACTAGGTAATTAAGTGTCTGAGACAGGATTTGAACTCAGGTCCTCCTGACTGTATTTGGAATGGATTTCATAGGTCCTACAGTATTTTATAGAAGAAGCTATTTTCTGGGTACAAAGGTGTGCCATCTTTGTATGTGCTAACTCACTGCCCAAATTGATTATTTTCTATCGATCTGGAGACAAATATAATATTTACAAAACTAAACATAAGTCATGTAGAAAATATTTCCAGATAATTTTCAGAAGGAGGATGTAAGAAGTTGGAGCAATAGGATGTGGCAATTGAGTTGTGCTTGTGAGTTGATAGTGAGGATGGAGTGCATCTGAGACACAATGGAAGGTGATAGAATATCAGATATGAGGCATAACTGGCAAAAGAGATTCAAAAGATCTGGGTTCATTATAAAAATTATCTATTATGTATCTCTTTCCTTTAATCCTAATTGCTCATATCAAAAGTGACTACTCTGTAAATATATTTATCAAAAATATGCATGTACAATGCTAACCTGATGGTTCACCACTAAGGGAAGGGAGGGTGAAAGGAAATTTTGTAACTTAAAAATATGCATGTGTACATGGATGAAAAAATAAATAAATTTAATTTAGTTTAAAAAATAAGATCTGGGTTCAGATCCAAGTTCCTCTATCCAGTTTTTAAAGTCTTAGATAAGTCACTTTAGCCTGTTCTCCTCAATTTTCCTAATAAGAGGCAGAAGTTAGAGAAAATGGCTTCCAAGGTCTATAATCTATAATCCTATGTCATACAAAAATGGCATGCCTTTGTACCCAGGAAACATCATCTTCTCCTGGAAAGTACGGCAGGACCTGTGTAATCCATTCCAAATACAGAACTGCCGGTCTCACATTTCAGCCCAAACTCCCGCTGATGGAGAGAATATATCACAGTGCAGATTCATGGAGGCTTCTGCCGGCTGCTCTTCTGAGCATCCCATCTCAGAAATGTCATTACACTCTAATGAGCTGCTTTGAAGCATCAACTTTCCAGCCTGCCCAGATGCTCCAAGGGTCTTTATGGCTTCACTGCAAAGATAAAAACACCCAGAAATTCCTGAAACTGAGTTTAAACTGTAGTGTACCAGGAGACAATCTGGCTCTCTGCTATTAGCTGATTAAACTGTGAAGGTCACTTCCACAGAGAAGAATTAAAGCAGAAGGAGTTGGGTGACCAATAGGTATATTAAGTGGTTCATTGTCTTGCAATTTTGCCTCTTCTGCTGACCACTGATTCGGTTTTTTTTTTTTTGTTTTTTTTTTACCCTGGATTGATGGGCAATTATCTGACAGGAGCAAGTACAGAAAGCTAAAAAGTGAATTTTGGAACTGTGTACCATCTCCAATTGTGTTGTGTTTCCCTAAGGATAGCAGATGCCTTGGTTGTTCTTGAACAGCCCTACCTAGCTCCCTGTCTATTCTTAGAATTTTGAACCCCTAACAAGTCATGAATGGGATTGTGAGGAAGGGGAAGAATACTGGATCTAGGTTCAAATTCTGATTTATTTTTTATTGTTTTTTTTATTTCTTTCCTTGGGCATATTACTTACTTTATTCACTCTGAATCTGTTTGATTACCTACAAAATGAAGAGATCATGCTATAAGTTTTGTTTGTTTTTGCTAATGTTCATTCTTATTTTAACCTCCTGTGATTCCTGTTTACTTCCAGATAGCAATGGTCTTCTTTGAGATAGAAGTTAAAAAAATAAAGAAAAAAATCAGATAACAATGGGCATTTATATAATTAGGAGCCCCCAATTCATCTTGTGGTTGTTCAATTATGTCCAACTCTTTGTGACCCTATTTGCAGTTTTCCTGGGAAAGATACTGGAGTGGTTTGTCATTCCCTTCCCCAGTTCATTTTATGAATGAAAAAACTGAGGCAAACAGGAACTTTTGGGGGGTCGTTTTGGCAAATATATTGGAGTGGTTTGCCATTTCCTTCTCTAGCTCATTTTACAGCAGAGAAAACTGAGGTAAACAGGATTCAATGACTTGCCTTTTCACACCACTAAGACTTATCTGAGACCAGATTTGTACTCAGATATTCTTTTCTCTAGAGCTCATGTTTATCCACTGTTTCACCTAAGTGTTAACTCATAAAGAGTAGAATATAAATATGCCATAAGACCTGAGAAAATCCTCACATTCATTAGGAGATACTGAATGCTTAGGATAAGTAAAATGAAATTTCCTTTCTATCCTACTCTGGTCATATCATAGCTAGAGTATATGGTTGTGCCCTGGGTCCCCCACTTTAAAATGACTACAGATGAACTAATTACCATTAGAGGAACTATCTTAGGGTAGCAATGAATTCAAGTCTATGTCTTATGAGAATTTTTAGAAGAAACTGGTAATGTTTAACCTGAAGAACAGAAAGCTAAGAAAGGATAAAAATAGCTGGGTTTAAGTTTTTGATGGACTGTCCTGCGGAAGAGGGATTAATCTGCTTGACCCTAGAGGGTAGTACTAGAACCAAGGGATGAAAGTGGTATTAAGAGGAAGAATATTTCAACTTGATTTCAAGGAAAACAAAAAATTAAAATAAACTAAAACTTCCTAATAAACAAAGTCTCCCCCAGCAGAAGTTGGCTAAGGCAGGAGTAGGTCCCCCCCCCCCCCAGTTAGAGGAATTCTGGCAAAGGCTAGCTAACCACTGGCCAAGGATATTGCAAAGAAGAATTTTCAAGTATGTTTGAAGAGGATGACCTCTACTCTTTCCTCCAATGTTATTCTGTGAGACCACCCCCAGAAGCATGTGCCAAAACCAAATAAACATTGATTTGGGCCACAGCCCAACAACTGGACTTTGGCACCAGCTATTGTTGGACTATTGGCCAAGTCAATGAAAATGTGCCAGGCTAACAAACAACTCAATTAGTCATACTTGCCTTCAAGTTTGACATTGTCTTTGTTAAGGCAAAGCCTTGAAGAACTATAGCATGGTAGAATAGAAAGAGATCCTAAAATACAAGAACCTGGGTTCAAGTCCTGATGTATGCTGTTTGCATGATGTAGAACAAATAATTTAAATTTCCTCAGTCACAGTTTCCACAAGTGAAAATTTTGGTGTTTTAGTAGGTCCCTTCTAGCTCTAATCCAGGTCATAAATTCTATATATAACATTATTATAACATCATAATGTCCTATAACATTCCATATTACAACATTATATTATTATGACATTGTATTATTATAACATTCTATAAGCCTAGGGCTCACCTTCAGATCTTGGTAACATACATTTAAATCTTAGTGGGTAAAGTAAATCTTAGAGGTAAAGGGGATCTACTCACATGATTTACCCAAAATCTAAAATTTAGAGGATTTCATTTTACTTTTCAAGAGACAGTTTTCAAGCATCTTCAATGTGCCAGTGGAGATACAAAGATAAAAATCAAATTCTTACTCCCTTCAAGTAGCTTAGATTCATGAAACTGTATTTCATTTTAATTGATTTTTATTTAAGTCAGGGCTTATTCTATGGAACTCACTGAGATTGGCAATGGTAATATAAAGACAGAAAAAGAAAATTCTTACTGTCAATGCATTTAGATTCTACCCTATTTATCCTTTTTGATAGCTTGCATATAACCTCCTGCATGATGCTTTGAGTTTTCCCCAAGACAGGAATTATCTTTTACCTGTCTTTATCTTATCAGTGCTTGGCTCAGAGTTTTACACATAGTAGGTACTTAATATATATTCATTAATGAATTATTATGGGGTAATTTTCATCACAATCATATGAGGGAGAAAAGACTACAGAGATCATGGGATTCAACCCTTCCAATTTAGTGATAAGGAAACTGAGGCTCAGAGAGGGGGTCATGGAGCTAATTCAGTGATGGACTTGAAACAAGAAATTTAGTCTTTTCCACCCAGGGCTCTTAGTTCTCCACTGTAATTATAGCCCAGCTTTGGAAAATGACCTCTTCATGACATTATTTCTGCACTTTGATTTCCTTGTGTATAATTGCAAGGTTGATAGAACTGCCTTTCTAGTTTATGAAAGCTGTGATTTATCATAGAACCCATAAGAAATCCTTCCTTCCTTTAACCCAGACAGAATTGATGAGCTGCATAACAGTTACAAACTTTCTGGCTGGGATTGTAAAAAGCTTCTGGTTTACTGTGCTCCCAAACTGGTACTATTTTTTTATTATTTCCCCCCCAAACAAACATAGCAGGATGCATTATTGATGTCTTATTAAATACACTTGTTTATAGAAAAATGACTTGTAGCCATATGTAAAATTATTTTCTTATTATGTGCATACATTATAAGATGATGGAGTCAACCAAATACTGTAATAAGAACTAGCTGTGCTTTTTTCACATAATTTTACTTATGATGTCTTGATTAAAGTCAAGTTCATTATTACAGGCTTTATTGACCTACTTTATTCCATTTAATATAATCTAAACCATACTTTAATATATCCTCATAACCATCAAAACTGCCTTGTCCATTATATATTGATCTCTCATATGTTGCTACATCTGTCTCTGCAATATGTCATACAGAAAAGAAGAAAAAGCAACAACAAAAGCAAAAAGCCTAGTTGACAAAGTCCCAAGATTCCTTTCCTTGAAGACTCTGTGTCTGTGATGAAATGAGTTTCAGGGCTGTGTCTCTAAGTTGTGAGGAATTTCACTCTTTCTCTATTAGTTTAATAGCTTTAGAATGAGAAGAGACCTTCAGGGTTATCTGATCCAGGATCTTCATTTTTCTCTTGAGAAAACTGAGTCCCAAAGAGATCAAATGACTTGTCCAAGGTCACAGAGGAATAAATGGGAAAGTCAGGGCTTGCACTCAGATCCTCTGAATCCAAATTCAATTCTGTGCCACAAGTCTCCCTTCCAAAAATAAAGACAAAACTATTTAGGGATAGGTGAAAATGGTGGGGGTTTTACTCAGACTTCTGGGTCTAGAAAGGGAGCTATTTGCTTATACTGGACATAATATATTATCATTTAAATAGATAGTTTTAGTTACCAACAATTTTATACCTTATTCCCAAGTGAGAAATTGCTATACAAGTCAGATCCTTGCCAATCAACATTGATTAGCCTGTGGAATGCCTTGCCTCCTTACTTAATCCCTAACTGTCCCTAGCTTCCTTCAAGGCTCAGCTTAAAGACTGACCTTATCTGATTCTCCTTAGTAGTAGTATTTTACAGAGAGAGAGAGAGAGAGAGAGAGAGAGAGAGAGAGAGAGAGAGAGAGAGAGAGAGAGAGAGAGACAGATAGACAGAGAGAAATAATATGAAAGAATTATAGTTTTAGGGTAAGATAGTATCTTGATGCTTTCTCATCCAATACTCTCATTTTATAATTGGGGACCCTGAGACCCTGAAAAGCTAATTGAGTTCCTCAACATCAGAGATACGGTAAGTGGTAAACCTTAGATTCATTCCAAGTTGTCCGACTCCAAATCAAAGACTCTCTCTTCTGTGTTATCAACTCACTCAGACCTCCAAATATCTTCTACTTTTCTATAATAGTCACCACCTTCCCACATTCAAGGAAACTCTTCCCTCAGTCTCTACTCTCCTGACTGATGATTCCCTTTTCCAGACTATGGCTTCAGGAAGGACCCTACCCATGATTGGCCTTAATAATATTACTATGAGGGTACCTTTCCTTTCTCCCTTTGCGTCTTGTCTTCTTCTGATAATAATACCACAAGCTCTTGGGACAATAGAGAAAGTATTGTTTGCTTGTATAATAAGCATTTAATAAATCCCTTTTCTATCCTTTTTTTCTACGTCTATATGTATCTATTTCTATGTCCATATCTTTATTTCTGTTTCCATATCTGTGTTCACATCTATATCCAGTTCTTGTTGTAAAGTTGTTTCAGTCATTTATGACTCTTCATGACCCTAGTTGGGATTTTCTTGGTAAAGATACCAGAGTAGTTTGATATTGTTTTCTCCAGCTCATTTATAGATGGAGAAACTGAAGAAGTGACCCCAGGGTCACACAGTTAGGAAGAGTCTGAGGCTCTTGGACTCATTGAACTCATAAAGGATGACTAATCCTGACATTCTTCCTGGTGATCTGTGCACTGTGTGACCTGGTCTTTCCACTAATTACAGTGTTTCACACATGTTCCTTAATAAATATTTATTGACTGGCAGATATCTTAGACTCTCTCAATCTTAGTTTTCTCATTTGTAAACTAAGAGAGTTGTAGTAGGTAGCCTCTAAGAGTCCTACCATTTCTTAGTCTATAATCCTAGGTTTTGCAAAAAAACTGAATAAATATATAGATATCAATCTCATAACTTTTACTTTAGTGGATTTGGACACTGAACTGCATGATCTGAATGAATCGATGAAAATTCACATTATAAAATATGTATTATATGTCAAACAAAATAAAAATTGGTGGGGAAACCAAAGCAAAGGTACTTTATTGAAGAACTTAATCCTTCTTGAGGGAATCACTACCTAGACTAGTGTGGTAGCCTTGGAGGGGTGTCTTGGTTTGCAAAAGTTAAAGGGATAGTGAGGAAATATGGGGGAGTAGACTAGCAACCTTTCCAAGAGCACTGAAAATAATGATTTGATAATAGTTCTAGTGCTGATATAGTGAAAACGATGCTAAATTAGAGCTAACCAAACCTGAGATTTGGTCCTTTTTCTGCCATTATATAGTATTATGATACTGGACAAGTTACATCAATTTTCCAAGTTTTAATTTCCTCATTGCCTAGTGAAAATAGATTTGATGGTTAGATGATCAGAAAGTTTCCTTCTAGCTTTAACATTCTCACGTTTTTCACTATGAGTTCCTTGAGAAGCAGGGACTATAGTTTACGCTTTTTTGTGTATGTGTCACCAGTGCTTAACACAATGCCTAATATTAGTGAATATTGATTGGTTGACCCCTAGGAGGTGAGAGTAACTTTCAAGAATACTAATGAGGACATCTAGCACAGTATTATTCTGTCATTCTCCTTGTCTCTCTCCTCCACCAAATCACTTCTCCAATGCGATCTCATTAATGCTTATTGCACATCATCCTCTTGAGAGAAGAAGACTTGTAATATTCTCTTTACATATGTGGAGTGTGAATTAATCAAATCTGAACAGTGGTTGTTCCCAGTTTCTAGGCTCTGTCTTAGGTACTTTAGTCCCTAGCATGCCCTGACTTTCCCAGAAAAACAAATAATTTCACCTAAGAGATAAAACTGATAATTTTTTCAGGCCACAAAAAATAGGTGAAAGTCAGAGTTGGAAAAGATCCAAGGAAATAACCAATTTAATAAAGGAGGAACCCAGACATAGGTAGCATTAAATTGTAAGGTTTTGATTTTAGTTATTTTTTTCTAATTGAGTCAGTCATTGAATCAATAAAAATTTATGATTTTCTAACATTTACAATTCTTGTGTCCAAGACAAAAGAAAAGTAAAGATATCTTCAGATAAATTTTAAAACACAATTAGTTGTTGGGGTAGTAATGTTAGGTCTCCTTCCTATGATGGGGGGAGATAATGTGCTGGGGTAAAGGAAGAGCCAATGAGGATCAATTCAATTGGTCCTATCTAATGAAGATATAAAATGCATTTCATCACCCTCTCAGTTTCAGAACATTGCAACAAAGTTCTGAATGTTCCACCCTATTTATTATTCAGTTATTCTTTCTACTTTTCCCTATAGACATAAAAAGTCCATCTTTAAAACATTTAGAGAGGGGCGGCTAGGTGGCGTAGTGGCTAAAGCACCGGCCCTGGAGTCAGGAGTACCTGGGTTCAAATCTGGTCTAAGACACTTAATAATTACCTAGCTGTGTGGCCTTGGGCAAGCCACTTAACCCTGTTTGCCTTGAAAAAAAACTAAAAAAAAATAGAGAAAGGATGTGAGGCACCCATTGAATTTGTAAGGTATAGTCAATGATTTTTATATAATTTAAATACTTTGTCTAATATATTGAAGTAAATAAACTGATTGGTTAGACTAATTGTATCCCAAAATACTGACCCAGCTTAATTAAATAAACATTTATTAAGCATCTACTATATTCAAGACACTGTGTCACTAAAGTTATAGGAAAAAATATACAACCACCCCTGCTGGCATTATTTGGGAAGTGAGTATGTGCAGTTTACATGTATAATATTGTTTGAGGAAAAACTGGGTAGAATCAAGAAATAGGTTTACTAAAAGAAATAGTACCTGAACTGAAAGTTAAAGGAAATAAATTACAAAAAAGAGAAGGAAAACATGTATTTCAATCCAGGTGTCGGAAAAGTTCAAGAAATGGTTTCTCAGTCCATTTGGTGGGAATGGGTCTGAAAAGGAATATGAAATGTCAGGAAAGTGAATCAGGAGTTAGATTATAAGAACCTTTATATGCAATCTTGGAGTTTTCTTTTTTATCCTCACATGGTGAAGACAGATCAGTCCTCAGTCATAAAATAATTAATTCAGCAACAGCATGGAGAATGGGAGATGAGAAATGGGAGAAGCTGGAAGGAGGGAGACTCATTATAAGATTCAATAATAGTCCAGGTGAGAAGTGAGAAGAACCTGAACTAGGTAATAGCTGTGGGAATGGACACATGGATGGGATGAGTGGGATCTTGTGGAGATAAAATTGATGAGATTAAGTGACTGATTGGATATATGGAATGAGGGAGAGCAAAGCATCTGGAATGATTTTGGTGTTGTGCCCCTGGATGTCTGGAAAGATGGCAGCATCTTATACATTCAGGCAATGATCCTTTATTAAGTGCCTATTACTGACCAGCATTTAGCTAGGTGCTGATAGAAGAAACTCAGTTACAGAAAAATGAAGATTTGAAGGAGGGGCATACTGAAGAAATGAATTCTGATTTGGAATTCCTATGAACCCCCTCCATCTTCATTCTGTGCTAAATTAATATTTAGTAAGCTTGAATTGAAGAACATTCTCATACCTGGTCATCTATGTAATTCTATATATTTGTAGATCCTCATTCAAACCCATTTCTGACCACTCACTATCAACTTCTTTATTTATAACCCCTCAACTTGCCTCCCCAAAATTTCAACCAAACACCATCCAGTCCTTCTACTTGACTTTCTAGAATGCTTGTTCCATATGCAACAAATTTTACTTCTTCCTAAATATCTCCCATCTACTCATTATTACTGAAATCTGCTCCCCCCCAGATGACATAGCCTATCTGACCCCCCTTTCTAATCCCCCCCAATATCAGTTATTTCTGGTAACAATCATAATGAATTAAAAATATTTCAACATATTGGCAAGTGTCTAAAAATGTATGCCCTATTGACTCACCTTCACAATAATTTTAACAGCCATGCTATAGGAACTTTTTCATCCTTGAACCTCTCTTCACTGAACTACTTCTCAAATTGGAAGTATCCTCCACTCTATGGCTCTAACTGCTGATTTCCTGGTTCCTCTCAGAATATTCAAAATAAAAAGAAGATCCAGGCCAAAGAAGTCTTCATCCCTCCCCAGATTGTAATGTTGATTCATCTTCATAGGACTTTTTTCTTTCCTACCACTTCTTCTCCATCACTTGCCAACTTCTATTTATATGTTTTCTTCCCTCATTAAAATGTAAACTCCTTGAGGGGAGGTAATATCTTTATGCCTTTAATTGTTTCTCCAAACCTAAGCATAGTACCAAGCACCCAGTAAGAATTTAATATATATGCGTGTCAATTAATTGCAATTCTAATCCATCATATTCTTGACATTAGGTAGTAGAAAATGCTTTATCAACAGACTTCTGGAGTCTGGTTCTTTATTGATCAGAACCCTGACATATATCCAGAAATTTCTGCTTTTTTCCATGATTGTGACCCCATGCAAGTTGCTCTTATGGTTCTTCTTCTTTTCACTCTGCATCAGTCCATAAAAGTTTTCTCAGATTTTTTTTGAATGGATCACATTTGTCATTTTGAGTGAGGCAAGAATATTCTAAGGCATTCATAAAACACACCTGCTTTTGCTATGCTATATTCTTGGAGTTAAAGTAGGGCAAGGGTCAGATGGCTTTGGAAATGAGTTCAATAAATCAAAAAAGATTTTCCTCTGGTTTATTCTTCTGGGCTGGGTTTAGCAACTTAGATACTTTTATGATGATATTAGAACTTTATAACCTGAACACATTCTATACGCATTTCTGTCAAGTCTGATATTTCTGATAGCAGTTCCACTCTCAGAGTAAGTTAGTCATGTCTATGAAAAGCATAGCTACTCTATGAGTTCATGAGGTCAAAACCAAAGTTACTATTTAATTCCTAGACCAGAGTTTTTCTTCTCAGGGTTCTCATTATTTAGCAACTCCAAAACCATAGCCTGCACTGAAATAATTGGATCTATAATGAAAAAGAGACAAATAACTGTTTCGGATAAAGAAACGCATTCACTCTATAGGATAAGTTTCTGTTTTATTGGTCTGAGAAACAAATACTACTTAGAACTTAGGAAAGTCTGAATATGATTTTAGCTGTAATTGCCAGTTTGCTTGTTTGTTTTTCCTGTGGCATCTTTGAAGCTTCTCTCCAAAATATATAAAAGATCTATTTTTTCACATGAGAAAAGGGCTTTTTTTTTGTATTTTTAAAAGGCATCTCCCTGATACAAGGATACTGAGAAAAGTCTGTAAGTCAACACACATTTATTGAGCACTTACTGCATACTAGACACTGTTAACTTCTGAGAATACAAATATTAGTGAAAAGGAAAGTTCATTTCTTACCTCAATTAACTTCTATACTAATTTGGGAATATAACACAAAAAGGGGATTCTGAAAAGCAGGGAGATAAGTAAATATATATTTAAATATGTATTTATATTTTATGTAATACCCTTTTTGGGAGCTACCCTCCAACTGACCCTAAGATGTTGAGTCCCCAGGAAGTAACAACCCTGGATTCTGGATCTGTAGTGAAAAATTATAGACCATAATCCCACCATGGAGCATTTGCTTTTATTAATCAACTAGAGGATATAATTAGCTCAAAGAAGAAACAAGTACTGAGATGACATCATAAGAACCATAGCTAAAAACATTCCCTCTATAAACCTGGAGTTTTTTTCCCTCCCATAAATATACATAGCACAGCTGAAAGAAGGGAAATAGAGCTGGAGTATAGATGTAGTCGTTGTTCAGTTGCTTCCATTGTGTCCAACTCTTAGTGACCTATTTAAGGAGTCTTCTTGGCAAAGATGCTCGAATGGTTTGCCATTTTCTTTTCCAGCTGATTTATAGATGAAGACACTGGGAGAAATGAGAGTAAATAACTTGCCTAAGGTCACCTAGCTAGGAAGTATCAGCCACAGGATGGTGCATAAAGGAAAAGGCTTAAATGAAAGAGTTGCCCTCAAAAAATAAAAGGAAAAAGAAAAAAGTGACTCATTGAAGCATTTTTAAAAGTAGGGAAGAGAACAGAAGGAGGGCCAGAAGGAAACAGACAAGCAGGATAGTTTTGATAGTTCCATATCAAATGGATTTTAGACTTAAAGGACAAAGCAAGCTAGAGGAGAGATTCACAGTTTCATGTATAAGATTCATTTTCTATTTATCTTGTAAGAGAAATTCTCATCTTATTTAGTATTTGCTAAGTTGAAAATAAAAAAAGTGAAAAGATACATGTTCAACATGGGCAGACTATGACAAAGCACCATCAATGACCTGTGAGTCAGAAATATCATTAAAAGACATCACCCAAGATGCAAATAACCAAAAAAGGAAGATGGGGAGCTAATCATAGAATGTGAATGAAATATAACAGATGGTCAGCCTAAGTACTGCAATAGGTACTATAAAATATTAAAAACCAAAAGTCACTCCAGGGCATTAGGTAATTTATTTTATAAAGCATTTATGGAAAGACATGGTTAAGAATTGAGTAAGATGAAGAAGTGTGAAGGGACAGTGGCATTTAAAGGAGTAGTCAGCTTGATCATATCAAGACAAAAGATGGGTAATAATTCCACCACAGGGAATTACAAAGAAAATAATTTGTAAATAATGCAAAAATCACAGGTATATATGTATTTATAATTAAATATACATGTACTTGACTCCTCCTCCTCCTACTACTACTACTACTATTATTTTTAATATTATTGTAGAAATTTTTTTTCCCCTTTTTTGATAGAAATTCACATGGAAATAGAGCTAAAGTGATGATTGTCAACACCATAACTGCCATCACAACCTTTATTCTTCTAGAGGCAGTTAGGAAGACTCTAAAGTCAGGAAGACTTGATTTCAAATTTTGTTTCTGATAATTATTAACTTTGTGAGCTTGACTTCTGTCTTAATTTCTTTAATTTTTTAATCTTAGAATCATAATAGTGCCACAATGCCAGGGTTTTTATGAGGATTGAATAAGATAATACCTGCAATTGCTAGTATGGTGCCTAGTACATAGTTGGTATTTGTCTTTAATTTTTGAATCAGGTCAATGACATCACAGGTGATGTCTCAACTCATGTTGGAATTGATTTAAGTGAGGCAGAATTGCACAAAGTTGCTGACTTCACCCTCCCTTCCAAAGTCATAGAAGTTCAGAGGCAAGGCATGCTTAATAAATATTTATTGTTCCCTTCCTGCCTTTTCACTTTACATGTTGTTGTTGCTGTTGCCCTTGAATTAATTGTTCTATGCTTCTTTATATTAAAATATATATATATATTTATATAATATATATTAATATATATATACATATATATATATATAAAATTCTAATTTTAGCCAATTTGAACTTTCCATCATTCTGTTCTTCAAGTAACCATATAGATGACCAGTAATTTTTTGCACCCTTACTTCTTCAAGAGTTCTTTGTTTCTGTCCTTATTTGGTGTCTTTCTGACCCCCTGCATCCTTCCTTCCTTCTCTGTCTCTACTTCTGTTTCTCTCTGTCCCATCGCTTTGTTGTGATTTCCTGGTTTTCTCTATTCTTCAAATCTTTGCAATAAAATGTTGTGATTGTTGAATTGTGATTATTTTCTTATTTTTCTTATTTCTTATTTTTCTTAGGTTTTTTTAAACTTTACTTTCAACTGGTGCCTTCAATTCTTATACTTTACACATGCCCACTTACTTCAACTGATTCTCAAATGATATGAATTTAAGGCCTTTCATGACCCTAGCCATTTTCATTTAAAATAGGATGTCTGAAATGAAAGATGAGTCCTAGAAACTCTGTCTCACTAAATAAAACCTAACATTGGCTTAGATTTCCTATCTGATACATCATTAGTCTACGTTGAATGATCCTATGGTCCGTTAAAACCAGTAGTTATTTTTTGGTAGAATTACATTAACAATTCTTTTCCCTTCTGACACTAGTGAAGCTTATTTTTTTGTCTCAAATGTAAGTGCTTTTAAACAGGTTCAGAATTTTGTTTGTTGTAAATTTTTTTTTACAATATTTACAAGTAAATCAAAACACAAAATGTATACCTTGGTGATAGCTGACATATAGGAAAATGAAAATACTATGAAACAAGGTTGGAAGACAATTATCTAGTCTTTTTATTTTTTCTTTTAATTTTTTAAACTTCATTTGCATTGCAGTTGTAAAAGAACTTGGTGATAAAAATGGGCTTGTCACTCTAACCCAGGCATCTTCAAAGGTTCTGATTGTTTTTATTTTTTGTTTATTTTGTTTTGTTTTTATCAGAGTAACTGAAATTTATTTGGGGAGAGTTTTACAAGAACTCTTGAAATTCTAGATCACAAATCTGGAACCTACCTCAGACATAGGCACACACAAGAATAGACTTGTCTTAGCCTGGAGAGCACCCTAGGAGTATCATAGTCTTGGTTTGAACTAAAGAACTCTTGACTTTTTATTTTTTTTTAAAGTTATAGGATGAACTATGCCTTAGCCGATAGTAGCTGAGAACAAAGAGATGACACTGACAGCTGGTAGAAAGTAGCAGAAAATCCTAGCAATTTGAGAATCCTGGAAGAGATGTTAAAACACTGAGCAGAGACCCCAAAACAAAGTGACCCACAAGGATTAGAAATGTGACAGAAAGCAATATGATATTACTAAGAACATTATGATTTTGTAGCATTAGGGGTAGAGTAAGAAAGGGTCCAAGAATATTGTTGACTCTTATAGTCTTCATGTGGAAGTTTGCCATGCATGTAGCATTTAATAGATGGTTCCTGGTCACTCTACTATGGTGGAAGAGAGGTGGAACATAATGGGATCATTTTATGTAAGCTTATTTTCTGTGTTGTCCAAATGAAAGTGATTTGTGTTGAAATAATGCACATCCTTGGTATATGTATATATTTTAGAGTGTTGTCAAATCTAAGAAGATTAAATTGTTGAGTATGGTCTGTGACACCAACTTTTACAGTAGTCCCACCTTCCCTCCCAGAAAAAATTGCTACAGTTTTGAACAGTTCTGTGAGTCAGAAGTTACTCAATATTATGGCCCATGAACTTTTTTTAATTTTTTAAATAAAATAATTAATTTATTTTCATATACTACAATAGTTCTGTTGTAAAAATAAACATGATATCCCCTCCCACTAAAAAGCAGGAAAATATCAAGAAAAATGAAGTGAGAGGGAAAAAATATAATTCAGCCTGTGTTCAGATAGCAACAGCTCTGTCTCTGAGATGGACAGCACTCTTCATCATAAGTCTATCAGAGAAGTTGCTTCAATATTTGTTCCCACAATTACTATTGCTAATTGTATTTTCCTCCATCATATTTCTTATCACACCCATTTATTCTAATCACTCTCTCCTTTTACCCTGTCCCTTCTCAAGAGTGTATTGTATTTCACTACCCTCTCTGACAATCTTCCCTCTCTTCTATCACATACAGCCCCTCCTCTCCCCTCTCTCTTTTCTCCCATCCCTTTCCTCTCCTTTTTTCCCCTCTAGAGTAAGATAGATTTTTCTACCCAATTTAGTGTGTATGTTATTTCTTCTCTGAACCCTTCTGATGAGAGTGAAAGCTCACTCTTTCTCCCTCATCTTCCCTCCTCCCATTCCATTGCAAAAACTTTTCCTTGCCTCTTTTACATGAAAATGATTTCCATATGCAATATTCCACATCTATATTCTCCATAACTCTTCCAAAAAGTGGGGAAAGATGTTTTCTCATACCTAATTCTTTGGGGTGAATACTGTTTATAATTCCATAAAATTCACTAATTGTTCTCCCAATTAGTTGTACATTTTCCCGTGTCTTTGCTAACTTCACTTTGCCTCACTTTTTATGTCTTTCCTTTTTTCTCCATATTCCTTTTATTTGTAATTCTTCCAACACAGAAATATAATATAGAAAAGTTGCCAAAAATGTTTTGATATTTTGAAAATTTCTTTTTAAAACAAAAGGTACTTTGGTGTATAGGTCTTACAGAGGAATCACCAGGACAGAGTATGGATATTTTGATTACATGATCTTAAATTTCTTGATAGAATAGATGCATCATTAAAGAGTTCAACCAACAATAATGAATTATTATATTTTTCTTTGTCCAAAAACAACAATAATTTACCATCTTTGCCAATTTACTAGATGTGAGGTGACACTTCAGGTTTTCTTTGATTTGCATTACTCTATGCTGTGATGTACTTTAAAGGTACTTGAACAAGCATGTCCAAGGGATAATTTAAGATAGGCTCCCCCCAACTTTAACCCTTATAGAGTCCCAGTTGTGTTTTGGGGGACTGAAGTCAGGAAAACTGCTCTTCCTAAGTTCAAAGTCGGCCTTACATGCCACTTAAGCCTATTTGCCTGTAAAACGAGTTAGAGAAGGAAATGACAAAATATTCCAGTATCTTTGCCAAGAAAACCTCATAAGAAGATACAAAGAGTCAAGCATAATTAAATAAAATATTAGAACAATAATAGAAACAATCAAAATAAGGGAGACAGAGCTTTGTAACATTTATGAAAATAAATAGGAATTATAATGACCAAATTGCTCAATATCTCACTACAATGACAGAATTACCAAAAATGTTGACACCATCTTAGATTATTAAAAGAAGCAGGAGAAAGGGAGACTGGTCAATGAGCCTAATCTTTACAGGCATTTATAGGCTATTGGGTGATATGATCCCTTATTCTTTTTATTTTTGCAAGATTGAGATTTGAAGTAACTATGACCTTGTGAGCATCCAAAAGTAAGTAAGCTACTAAGGGGTTGAAATTCTGAATTGTATGATCAGCTACTCCATCACTAAAACCTTTGGTAATCAATTTATTCATGTATGAGATACTGATTCAAGTTGGTTGGAATATTATAGACAAACTGCATTAAGTATTAACTTATCCTCTTTAGAGATTTAGATTGTATAGGTTAGAGAGGGGTGGGAGTAAAAATATTGATGTCACTGCTTTGTTTTATCTTTGAAAAAAAACTTTGTAAGAGTTAACTTATGTTAATTGATGCTATTTGGTCATGATTTACAATGGGGGGAAAGCACCAGCATAAGTGTTCAAGCTGATAGCATTACAGAAAACCACTTACTGTCCCTTAAGAGTACCCTAGAAAACTGAGGGGAGATGTAACTGTGTTTTTCTGGAATATACAAGGAAACTAATGGTTTCACTATACCCAATCCTAGTTAAACTAAATTTATGAGTCATGTCCAATTCTGAGCATCATATATATACACATGGAGAAGAGCAGACTAGAATACATGCCATGGAAAACTCATTTAAAGTACCTAGATATGAAAAAAGTCTCTAAATATTTGAAGTCTTGTTATGGGAAAGAGGAATTAGACTTGTTTTGCTAGGTTCCAGAGGGCAGAAAAAGGAAGAATTAGGGGAAATTAGAGAGACTATAAGTAAGAATTACAATAATTTTCCTGAGAATTTTACTATTATAATGTGCTGCTATCATGATACAGGATATAAATAACTCAATACTCCCAAGTCAGTGAATTGTAGAGGATGGTATGCTGACCTCTGAGTCTAAAAGAATTGGATTTGAGCCTTACATCTGAAAGGAATATTGGCTTCAGAACCCTCAAAAAGTCACTTAGTTTCATAGGCAGAAACTTTAAAACTTTAAACTGTAAAGCATATGTAGATGTATCTCAGTAGCACCTATTGAATCCTTAGACCCTTATGAGCCCTTGACCCTGGGAAAATCACTAAAGTCTATCAGCCTCCTGTTTCTCATTTGTAAAAAGGGATAAATTAATCACATCTACTTCCCAGGATTGCTGTGAGAAACAAATGAGAGAATATTTATACAGAATTTTGTAAATTTTAAAGTACTATAGAAATGTTAGTATGTGATGATGATGATGATGATGATAATGATGATGATGATGATGATGATGATGGTGACTGTGATGTGGATTATGAAGGTGATAATTATCATGATCATGATAATGAAGATGATGATAGAGTTGATGGTGATGCTCTGTATTCACCACTAGGATTCCTTACAATGATAAAATTAAAGATCAAAGAAAAAATATAATAAAAATAGTAGCTAGTATTGTATAGCACCTAATGGCTGACATGACCCTATACATAATGCCATCTCATTTGATTCTCATAACAACCCTAAGATATTCATTCTTATTAATCTCATTTGAGAGATAAGGAAACTGAGTTAGACAGTAATTAAGTGCCTTGCCAAGGGTCACAAAGCTACTAAATGTCTAGATCTGAATATGAACCCAGGTGTTTCTGACTCCATTGCTCCATTTAACAGTGGCTATTACTAGCAGCCCACATTTTGAACAGAATTTATTACTTTCAATGTGACTCAGTTGATTCACAGAATATTCCTTTGAAATAAAGGTTATTATTATTATATCTCCATTAACAGAGAGAATTCTGTGGATAAGAAAGCTTAAGTGACTTCTTCAGGATCATACTACTAATAAACAATTGAGACATGATTTAAACCCATATCTTTTTTACTCTAAACCCAGTTGTCTATGTACTCTGCCATGTCAAAATGTGGTAAACATGCCAAGAACCTCTTTATCTTGATTTAGTAATCCTCAGGCAGGCACAAGATCCAGGCAGGTAGTGAATAACTCTGATCGGAGTATTGTCTGACCAAGAATGGCCCCTGAACATTGTTTCAACAACGTAAAATTGAGTGCAAACCATATGAGTCAGAGAAAATCCATATGATTTGGAAGTAAGCACACCCTAGGCACTTTTTTAGAACCTAAACATAAGTCGAGAAGCTAAGAATGCACAAATAAATCAAGATAGTCCCTTCATTATTTAGTGGGTATAACACCAGTTCCATTTCTTTCTGTTTACATATGTATTAATTTCCTCTGGAGGAAGATGCTTGATACAACAAGATTTCCTACACCAATATTCTTCAATTTCTTCTCAATTGGCCTTGAAATACCAGCAAGATTCATTGACATAGTGACTGGAACACTAGACTTGGAATAAGCCTTGCTCCAATTTCAACTTTAGATACTTAAAATCTATTTGACTCAGAATGTTAGTTTGGAGGGATCAAAGTAGTTATCTAGTACAATATATACTTGGAAAAAACAATCTCCTTTGAAATATAATTGAAAAGTGATCTCATCCAGGGTCTACCTGGAGATATGCACAACCCTCCTTTACTTAAATCCAATTTATTTACTTGTCAACACATCACCTCCTTGATGTCATGGACCTCTTCAGGAACAAAGGCCAAACAGCAACATCTTGGAGACAGGCAAAGAAGGGGAAATTTATCTTTTCCCAAGGCAGCTCATTCTACTTTAGTTCTAATTACAGGAAAGTATTCCTTTCCCATTGTTCCCAGTTCTGCTCTCTAGCCTAAGCAAAACAAATACAGTCCATCCTCAAAAATCATAGCTTTTCCTATCATTATAATCAGTCTTCATACCTCCATTTAATTTTTTTTCTAGGTTCTTCTCTAAAAACTGATCCTCATTTGACATGAGTCTCTGAACCATATCTAGCATAGCTTCTCTCCTCTAGACACAATAGTTTATCAAAGGCATCTTTAAATCCTGCCTCAGTTTCTCCATCTGTAAAAATGGAGCACTCACATCTGTAGCTCCTTTCTCATGAGCTTTCTTGAAGATCAGATGAGACAGTGCATATAAAGTACGTCTCAATTCTTCCAAGACTATGGAATTTCAATCATTATTATGCATACATCCTATTTGAGGGAATTTACAGATTCTAATTATGGAGTTACCCCAGGCTTTACCATATCAACCACAAATCTGGGCATGAGGATTTGCCTTTATTAGTGTCATGGAAAAAGGCAATCTAACATAATTTAAGGCATTGTTTGGATGTTTTCTGAGTGCTAAACAATAATTGAATCCCAGGATACCAAGCAGGATCTGACCACACACAGTGAAATTATTTCTCAGTCATAAACTAAGAAGTTAATTAGCTTCATTTCTTTAAACAGATTCAATTATTTAAGTAACAATGAATCTTCCAGAGGTACTTACAAGTTAGGGATGACTACAGGAGATGGAGATCTGAAATTCACTATCCAAGAGTCTTTGCTCACCTCCACTAATGAGTTTTCAGATTGATAAGAGATTTATTTATGCTTATAAAATATGAAAAACTGTCCTTGGTGGCAGGATTATCCATGTTAGCATATAATTTTCCTTATTAAAAATTTACCCAGCAAGAAAATCATTCTGATATCTAGCAGAAAACTCTTCTTAAACTCAGGTAGAATTAGAAGTTCTTGTTACTGAACAAGGAGCTAAAAGCTAATAGGGAAGCTACAATCTTTCCAGATCCTGGAATGCTATTTTAACTGTGGGATCTCCTCTATTTACATTCTGATGGAACTGAGCTGGAACAGGACTTTGAATAGTTTTCCACATGGGGGAATAATTGTGTGACTTGCCAGAGGAACCACAGGGATATCATCATGGACAACATGCTGATTTCATCTTCAAAAAGAGGTCTTTCTCATAAAGGTGTAGAGTTGAAAGAAAATTTGAAGACTAGCCATAAGACAATAGCCAGGATACTGAGGACTGA
Source organism: Macrotis lagotis (assembly GCF_037893015.1). Lineage (NCBI taxonomy): Eukaryota > Metazoa > Chordata > Mammalia > Peramelemorphia > Peramelidae > Macrotis > Macrotis lagotis. The sequence goes on from NC_133658.1 coordinate 891,466,847, forward strand.
CTAATAGAATTAGGGAATAGTTAGCCTGGAACCCTAAGGACTTGGGAGGATATGATATCTATCTACATGAATTTGAAATATTGTATAATATAAGGATTAAACTTGTTCTGATTGACCTTGGATTGATGAATGAAGAACCTTGGTTGCAATACATAAAGAGAAAAGTTTAGATTTCATCCAAGGGCAAACTTGCTAATAATTGGAACTGTCCAAAAGTAGAACTAAAGTGCCTTAGGAATTCTTGAGTTTTTGCACAAATGGAAGTCTTCAAGAAAAACTGGATATGATTGAGGTTTGTTGTGGAAATACTCTATTTTGAGAAATAGGTTCTTCTAAATGAGTCTTCTTAGATTCCTACCAATCTAAAATTATAGGTGATTCAATAGGAGCCTTGGAGGTGGAATTAGAAGATCCAGATTCCATTGCTACTGGTATTAGCTGTCTGCAAGAAATTGAGAAAATTATTTCACCAGCTTAGGCTTCTGCTTTCTAAAGTATTAAAGAGAAGAGAGGACATAGGATATAGTGAGACTAGCTATTAAACTAGATGACTTCCAAGGTCATTCATATCTAAAGATACAAAATTCAAGCACTCTATGAACACTAAATTAATGATTATTGCTCTAAGTGAATGAACAACTGAGATCTCTTTAGTTTCAAACAACACATTGTCTCACCATTCTTTGTCTCCTTCTGCTTTGGAAACACTGAAAATGATCATTCCCCAAATATGAGGTCTTTATTATGTTGAGAATTTAACCTGATTGTTTATTTTCTTTTGATGAATGGCATGTCCAATGATGAGTGTAAGGTGGTCTTCTGCTCTCTTTAGTTTCCATGAGTTCTCATATGAACGAATGAAATTTAAAAGCTGAGTTGAAAAATTAACCTTAATTTTCACTAAAGTAAAAAAAAAAGATAATTATGTACTAACATAGATAATCATGGCATAAGTCCCATAGCAATGTTCTATTGCTGTTCAGTCATTCAGTCATGTCCAACACTTTGTGTCCACACGGACTAGGCTATCCATAGGTTATTATTGGCAAAGATACTGAAGTTGTTTGCCATTTCCTTCTCCAGTGGTTTAAGAAAAACAGAAATTAAGTGACTTGCTTAGGGTCACAGAGCTAGTAAGTATATGAAGTCAGGTCTGTAATTAGAATCATATGTACATGATGTTGTTCGAAGTGAATGAATTATAAGAAATGGAAGGCTAGGATTGATAATGGTATCCATAGAATGCTGGCTGCCATTTTCAGTATTTGATTATTCATTAATTATATTGGTTTCATATTTTGAGAGCAATAATGATTCAGAACTTCAGCAAATCCATTAATTCATTATTGTTTTTGATGTTCTTCTATCAGAGAAAACTGTAATCCATCAAAACTTTCTTCCGTGATTCTTGTCTATGTTTTTGCATATTTCCTTCACAGAAGCTGTATCCTGGGACTTCTATTGCCTAACTCAGATTATTATTGATGCTATTTCTGGTGTTAATGTGTGTCTTTGTGTGTGTGTGTGTGTGTGTGTGTGTGTGTGTGTGTGTGTGTGTTTAATTGAGCCCTTTAGCAATCTAATGAAGGATACAGTTCCCTTATAATAATAATAATAAGATAGAAATAAAACAAAAATAAATTATGCTGCAATAATGAAATAAGAATTTTCCCCAAGTTCATAGACCTCCAGTAACCATGGATCCTTTGAAATTTTATAAACTCCAGAATAAAAGAAAAGTCCTGCTCTATAACCTTTCCCATAGTTTCTTTATCTGTTTCCATGAAATCAAGTTTTTATCAATCCAGAAAACATTTAAATACATTTATCAAACTCAAATTTTTCTCTAGGAATCAGGCCCCTAACTGGCATCCTCAGCTAAATGATCCCTCATAGACCCTTCCAAATCACAAAAAAACATGATACCAAAAAAGGAGCCTCATATGGCTCTTTTAACACTTCTTTGCATTTGTCCTCTCTAATTCCAGTTATGTAGAACAAAGCTCATTGACATCTGCCTAACCTGTTTGACTCATCTATTTCCTTCAAAAAATTTCCCATAGGGAATCCATCTAATGTGCTTTCCTCTTTCTTCTTAACATTTCAAGGGTAGCACATAATCCATGGGTCATCTCTCACTCTAATTATTTGACCAGCCATTTTCACTTTTGCTAATATATTTCTTTGATGAAATCCTTTACTTTCATAATTACTTGCTGGTAACATTACATTCTGTTTACACTCAACATCTCCAGATCAGCACTAATTCCTCCCTCTCTTCCCATAAAACAATCTTCTTTTCAATCACAATCAAACTTATTCCATTGTCTCTGACATATATTTTCATAAACTCTAAATCATTCATTGCTTTTTCTCTCTCCTTCACTTCACTATATATAATCAGTTGTTAAGTCTGTTCTACCCTAACTCCAAAGCTATTCTTTATCCTTCAACCCCTTTGCTTGTTAGATTTCCAAAGAACTGATCTCTTTCCCAGAAATGAGTCAGCAGTCTGACTAGGAACTAACGGGACTGATATTAGAGGCTTTTTATACTAGCCTAGTTTGAAAGCAAAGCCATTCCAATAGAGGGAAGAAAACCAAAAAAAAGGGAGTACCAAGAAAGAATGTTTCAACCAACACTACTGTGAATGAATGACAACTCTTAAACCCCTGCTCACCTTTGATATGTTACATATCAATACTCTATTGCTGTGAGGTCATTCAGTCATGTCCAATTCTTTGTGTTGCCATGGACTATGCTATCCATAGGCTATTATTGGCAAAGATACTGGAGTGGTTTGTTCTTTCATTTTCCAGTGGATTAAAGCAAACAGAAATTAATGACTTTCTCGGGGTCACAGAGCTAGTAAGTATATAAGATCAAATTTGAATTCAGGTCTTCCTGAATCCAGGTCCAATGCTTTATCCAGTGGTCACCTAACTTCCCGAAAGCTACATTATCACAACATGAGTAAATATTGTATTTTTTCACCTGGTGGCCTATAACTTGCTAAGTGTGAGAATTGTTCTGTTTTCTCTTTTGATCCTTATCATCTAGCAAAATGACTAGGACATCATAGACATTTAACAAGTATTTGTGGAACTGAATTGAATTGGGATTGATTGAATTGAATTGAATCTCCCTAGCATTCTGGAATTCATCTTCCTGGAAACAACTAAAAATAATGATTTTGGAGAAATATGATTTATTTGATTAATAACCACAACAACTTTGAAATCATTCTAGGGTGTGGATCTTTGTTGTAAGGACCCCTTCCATGGAATTAAATATGGCTCCAGTCTCTTGCTGAGAATATACAAGTTATTCCTTTAATTGGTTCAAAACATAGAATGGTCTATGAGATGATTGGCAGCCAAGAGACAGGTAGCATGGACTCTTGTTGAACAAAAGATTCCCCTATAGTCTGTAAGAATGAGCTGTTATTAACTCATCTAATTTCTCTTTTCCTTACTTTATCTCCTTGGGAATTTTATATGAGCTTTCATGATTGTTTCATTTTGGATAAACAAAAGATATTTATTAAACGCTATGGAACAGGCACTGTATATCACTGGGGATATGACATAGATATCAATATTTTTCCTATTAGAATGTAAGATCCTTGCAAGTAGTGTATAATTTATTATATTTTTATACCCAAAGCCAGCCAATATCCATTTCTATCTAGAGTTTTTATTGGAGTCCTGGACCATAAATGACAGAGTAACACAAATATAAATTCATAGAGTCATATAAAAAAATTCAGTATTAGTAGAGTTAAGGTCACCTGTATACTGTATTCTTCCCTTGGAAAATCAATCTTGAACAATCTGTGTCATGCTTTGATAAGGAAGGTAAGGATATGGGAAAGGGATTTTCCTTTTTCCACACAGCCTGTCTCTAAGCTTTATAATTTATTCAAACATAACCTGAAGTCTGCTCCTCTTTCAACATTTAAGCAACATGCCTATGCTCCTGACTTTTAAAGAATTGTTCACATACACAAACTCTCTAAAGCTAGAACAAATTTATCATTAATTAAATCTACCTACAATTTAAATCTTTTTTGAGTGATCTTATGAAATGTTTGCTAGCAAAATTATTAACTTGTAATTCTGTGGATAATGAGTCAGTTTTAAGTTATTTAATTAATGGTAAAATTACATTATACACACCCTACTTTGTCATTTGAATTTAGTTTAAGGATCATTGTCTAGTAAATTGTTCTTTGTCCATAGCCAGGTTCTCTTCTATTGTAAGTTTTTGAAAAATTTTTCAGTTGATATGCCTCCAAACATCTTCTAAGACATTATTTACTTTTAAACGATGATCCTTTTGAGTAACTGGGATTCTTGCCTTTTCTTTGTCTGAATGATTCTTCTTGGCTCCCCTACTTCATATCTTAGAAAAAGTCCCTAATGATGGCTAATTAATCACCTTCTAGCCATTCCCTGAATAGCTCAGTTGAATTGTATGTTCAAAAAGCACAGTAACCTACTTCTCTGGTGCAAAGATGCCTGGGAAGTCAGTCAAGTTTAAGCTCAAATTCCTTCATGAATGAGGCTGATAGTTAAGGTGGGAGATGACCCCTGAGACAAATGGAGGAGACCTTAGATTTTTCTCAACTCCTGCTCTTATTATTGGTGATCATCACAGCATCTGAGAATGATGGTGGTTTTACAAGATATTGGTTTTCCTTGACATCTTTCTCTTGCTGGGAAAAAAAGATCCTAAATTTTTTTTCTTGCTTTTAGGTTATATTAAAATATCATCCTTCACCTTGGGAAAGGGTGAAATCATATGGGGTTGTCCAGATCAAAAATAGTTGGGACAGCTCTTTTGTAACAAAGACAAACAGTTAAAGAAACTGATAACAAGTAGTACATCTGAAGAGGTATTCCACATCCTGCCTTGTAGGAATTCTCCTCTCATCCATGAGAAGAGTTGTCTGAACACATATGGGTATGTATTTACTAAGAATTTGCCTTCATTTAGACCAGGGGTTCTTAAAGTGAGGCCTATGAACTTTTGCTTTTCAGTAATCATATCTCAAATTTAATTGATATCCTTTGTGATCCTATGCACTTTATGGATTTGATTTTTTTTCTGAGAAGGGATCAAAGAGTTTTCCAAATTGTCAAAAGTATCCAAGACACTCAAAAAAGTTAAAAAACACTATTCAGACAATGGTTACTTGCTGTAGCTTAGTGGTTTAAGGTATATACCTATTTTCCTAAATCAACACATTTTTTCTGAAGGTCAATAGAAATTGTCCTGTGAAAAGGAAAAGAGAATCATAGATTTAGAACTGAGACACATTTGAGGTTATTTCATTCAACTCCTCATTTTCCAAATTAACAATGATGACAACAGCAATGGCAACAGACATGCTAGCTAGCGTTTTTAGAGTGCTTTAAGATTTACAAAGCATTTTTCATATGTCATCTCATCTGATCTCCACAAAAATTCAGTAAAGAAGATGTTATTTTCTCATTTTACAACTAGGGAAACCAAAACAGAAAGAAGTTATAACTTTGTTGGGGTCACTCAGCGAGAATGTGACCAAGGTATGATTTAACATTAGTCTTTCCTGATTTTAAAATACAACATTCTATTCCCTCTGCCACATCGATGAAGAACTGAAGCCCTAGAATTGTTAAATGTCTTCCAAACATCACAAAGTGGGATATTCAACACTCCAAAGATAGATTTTTTGTTGTACTATCCTGAAACTATGAGAATTCTTCTAATTCTTCTGGAGGTATCATTGGTAAGTTAAAATATGTATTGAATCTGAAATCAGGAAGACCAGGGTTCAATCCTTATTGCAAATGCTTAGTAGTTTGGAAACCACAAGCATGTCACATCTCCTTTCTGAATTTCATTTTATTTGGAAAAGGGGAAGTATAATAATGATTCTTACACTACCCTTTTAGAGAGTTTCAGGCAGGGTTTAAGGAGATCCAATATAAAACTTTTTTTGCTGATCTTAAATTAGTATTTTTATATCAGTGAATATAATAAAACAATGATAATCTCATGATTTTTTGAGTATTTTGATAGAGTTCACATAGAAATAGTACAAGGACCCATTGTTCTTTTATTAATTATACCATTCTTTCCTATTTGATTTTATCTAGATTCATGCTTAGGTGGATAAAGTAGCTACTTTGGGGAAAATCGAACACACTTATTGAGGGAAAAGCTGATATAAGTTCACAGGAAACATCTTTGAATCAACTGAAGTTATTATTTGTCATCATCATTGGTCTTACAGGCATCTATGATAATGATGATGATAATAAAATTGCTTCTACTGCTGCTGATAACAATGGTGATGAGAATGGTGATTATGCTAATGCACTTTGGGTGATCTGATTAAGTGGTTGTTGGCCTCTCCAGAGAGAACTGCACATGAAGTTAAACAGAGTCAATGAGAAATGTACTCCACTGTTCTTGACCATTTGTGTAGTGGTTTGCCAGTGACAAGAATGGCTACAGAACAGGGAAAACTCATCCAACTTTCCCCAAAGAAGTCTGACTCTAGCATGAAATCTAGCCTAGAGTCTGGCTAATGTTGCTCTCAGCTAGCCTGAAGCAAGACCCTTTATGTTACATCTATAGCAGAAGTACTATGCATCAAGCCTGGCAGCCTTCCATAAATTTAGCTCTTTGAAAATGCTTCTCAGACCAGAGGTTGGGGAGGTTGATATTTCCTAGGATATAAAGTCCAGTCATCTCTTTCATACCCATTCACTCCACTAGAGACATTAGAGGGGTAGATAAAGATGGAGTGGGAAGAAAGGTGAGAGACAATGGGGCGCCCTCTATGCTATTCATTTCCTCTCCATTCTTAAATGACATCTACCTCCATCTATCCAGGCATCATATTCTGGGATTTTCTGATCAGGAATCTCAAGGATTTTGTGGGATTCTTAGATTCTCTTAAAATCCCCTCATTGAAACTCAAAGTGTCTGGTCTTTGTTTTTTCCTTCCTTTGTTCCTCCCTTCCCATAAACTCCCTATCCCCACCAACTAATTGACTTGAGACCCTCATATATTCTAGTCAATCTGAGTTACTTATCTTTCTTCAAATTTGACCCATCAACTCCTGGCCCAGAAGAAAGAAAATTGGATTCCTTGTCAAGGAACTTGACTTTAAGATCCAGTATTACCATTCTGACTCTTTTTCTGTGAGATGATGGAGAAGTTACCTACCTTCTCTAGGACTCAGTTTCTTCATTTATAAATAAGTTAGACTTTGTCTTCTCTAAAGTTACCTTTTGTTCCAACTCAACCAACAAACAGCAAGTTTTTTTTTTTAAAGAACCTTTTGTATGGAGGCAGCTAGGTGGTATACTGGGTAGAAAACCAGCCTCGGAGTTAAGAAGACTTGAACTCAAATCTGGCCTCAGATACTTATTACCTTATGACCCTGACTTTGTCCAGATTCCCCTCCTCCCACCAAAAAAACACCCTTCTGTGTGGCAGTAACTGTTTCTGACTGGTGAGAGATAAAAACAAAGAATGAACTAGAATTTTTTTGTTTCTTAGTGGGGAGACAAGAGTACCTATAAGCACATATACTGTAATGAACTATATGTGTATAAATGTAAAGAATAAACAAACAAAGTTGTGTAATAGGTTTGAGGGCAATGTAGACCACTAGACTGTCAGTCATGCATAATGTGATTGTCCTAACTCCATTTTCTTCTGGCCAGGTTACTTCTGGCCAGGACATTTAATCTTGTCATTTAGTGAGCTTACATTAAATTAAGACATAAAGGGGGAATTTCCTTTAAAGATATAACTAAAACAGATATATTTCTTCTAACACCTCAAGGAAATAATTAACCTATACATATACACACCTTTTGAAAGGATAAGGTAGGTGAATTAGCCACAAATCTTATTAGTCATAACAAATTAAAGTTTGAAGATAATAGTGCTAGTTTTCAGAGTTAGACCCTTGTTCCCCAGGGTTTTGCAATTAGACCAGGCTTAGAATCCTCTACTCCTAGGTATTCTTGACTCATTTTTCTCAGGGTCAGATTGAAAAATCTGGGCCTAGTGCATAAAAGAATTCTAAAAATAGTCAAAGTTCCAGGCTAGGTTCTGGGAGCCAACAAACCTACATGAGAGAGGAAATGAAAAAAGTCAATCTCTAACATCCCTTCCCTCCACACACACACACACACACACAAACACAAACACAAACACAAACACACATACAAATACACACACATAACACACCCCAACTTGATGTGAAATATGAATGAATTTTAGCATCATATGTAAACAGAGAAAAAAAGATTCATTTGAGGAGTCATGTCATTTAAAAGGTGTTAACCATATAAGTTAGACAGCCAAAAGAGAAGTGCTGTTCACCAAAGTATGGTAGGTTACACAGAATACCAATATGTGCTGCAGTCATTCAATCTCTTTTTTTTGTACTTTTTTCTTAAAGATTTTATTTATTTTTGAGTTTTACAATGTTTCCCTTAATCTTCCTTCCCTCCTGCCCCCCCCGACAGAAGGCAGTTTATTAGTCTTGTCCATGGTATACATTGATCCAAGTTGTATATGATGAGAGACAAATCATATCCTTAAGGAAGAAACATAAAGTATAAGAGATAGCAGAATTACATAGTAAGATAATGGGGGGGGGTTTCTACATTAAAGGAAGTCTTTGTTCTTTGTTCAAATTCTGCAATTCTTTCCCTGGATACAGATGGTATTTTTCATCAAAGATACTCCAAAATTGTCCCTGATTATTGCACTGATAGAATGAACAAGCCCATCAAGATTTGTGCTCACCCCCATGTTGATGTTAGGGTGTCATCCAATCTTTTAATTTAAATTCTCAATATTTTCTGTGTATATGATGCTATCTTTAGTGGTCTAAACATGCACCAAACTCTCATTATGACAATTTGGGAAGAAACACACTGGCAATTGGAAAGATCAAGAAAGATTTTATGAAGAAGGATGCTGGACTGATTTTTGAAACGAAATAAGGAGGGAAAAAGGAAGGAAGGAAGAAAGGGATGAAGGAAGGAAGGAAGGAAGGAAAGAAGGAGGGAAGGAAATAATCATCAACAAGTGTTTTCTATGTGCTGAGTACTGTGCTAAATGTTGTACAAAAATTATTTTATTTGATACCTACAATAAGTCTGCGACATAGATACTGTTAATATTATTTTCATTTTATTGTTGAAGAAACAGATAGGCAGAGGCTACGTAATCTGTTCAGGTCAAGTTAGTGTTTGAGGTCAGACCTAAATTTGAGATAAAGAAGGAAAAAAAAAGAAAAAAGAGAAAGAAAGGGAAAGAAATAAAGAAGAAAGGAAAGAAAGGAAGAGAAAAATATGGAAAAAATCAACAGAAATAGTTAAAGAATAGTCAAAAATCATTTAAAATACATAAAAAAAGAGAAAATGAAGGTTGAAAAGGGAGTTTTTGAAGAAGTCATATATAATAAATAAATAGTTTGATATATAATTCTATTTTTTCTTTCTTTCTTTGTATATAGACATAGCTGTGACAGGTTTGGTAGTAACACCCTGGCAAAACCATCTCAACAACCAAGTTTAATCCAGTTGCAGGCAACTCATAGGCCTCATACCCAACAGTAAGTTAGGAGGATGTCTACCCCAAGGACATGATGACTTCCCCATCAGATTGGGTGGATGAGAACAATTTGTTCCAATGGTCATAAAGAGAACAAAAGAATGATCATGAAGAGAAGAGGCATTTGGAATACTTAGTTTGGTTGGACATGGAAGATGTCCAGGTCATCCATTGTGTGCCAGGTTATTATTAGTTAACAATTATCAGATGCCTTGGCTTTTGTCTTGCCACTGGACTTTGGAGACTCTAGAAAAGAGAATAAGATGGATCACTTTGGTCAACTCTGCTTCACTTAAATCTAATTTACTATCCAATCAAGATTTTCCATAATGTCCATAATGCCATTGCTCCTTTTCAAATAATAAAGGACAAATAACAATATATGGACATATTAATATTTGATAATGATTATTTTAATTTTTATTAAAATAATCTGAAAAAAGATACTATCAAATTGATGTCAGCAATAACTGGTTAAAATACTATCATTGAAAACTAACAGCTTTACGCTCATGAATGTTATCTATCTTAGACTCAATTTCCTTACGTGTAAATGGTGATAATGATTGTTTCTCTTATAATTGTTTTGAAAAAGTATTTTCCAAATGTGCTTCTGTAATTATTGTTATAGAGAAGCAGTTGTTCTTCTCAACAGTGATACCAGTAGTAGTAGTAGTTTCAGCCAAATATTAGGCACAGCAGAGACTTCAAAAGGAAGAGACATGATCTCCATCCTTCAATGACCTTAATTAAACTGTTTTAAATAGGATTTAGGCACAGTGAATAGGTTGTTAGCATTATAACATAACATAAAGTTCAAATGTGTAATGCAGATCATAAGTTGCATGAAACTTTAGAGGAGGAAAAGAAGAATGTGGGCTGAAGTACCTGGGGGAGGATTAAAGGAAATTACTGCTTCTGAAACATTCTAGGTTTCAAGTGATTATCTTTATCCCCCCAAATGATGTAAACCCTCTCAATCCCACCCTCTCCCTCTCTGCATCCTGTACTACGCCCACCCCCAGACTATTTGCCGTTTTTCTCAAATCAATGAAAGACAAAACAGGAATAGGATAAAAAGAAGCTGAGATTAGAAGTCAGTGCATCCATGTTCCAATTCTAGCTCTGCTAATATTTACCTGTGAGTTCTTGGCCAATAGTAAATTCATTTCTACTAAGTTGGGGAAAATGAAGAATAGAAAGGTTATTTGAACTTGCCAATGCACACAACTATTGAGGTCTAAGGCAGGATTTGAATTCAGGTCTTCCTGACTCCAGGGCCTATGTGGTACAATAGATAGAGTACTAGGACTTAATTCAAGAAGACCAGAGATCAAGTAAAAACTTATATATTTGCTGGCTGTGTTTATGTCAGTAATTTCTATTATGTCCAGCTCTCTATCAGCTAATTTTGCTGTTTTCTTGGCAAAGGTATGAGGGTACTTTGCCATTTCCTTTTCCAGTTCATTTTATAAAGAATAGAGGCAAATTAGATTAAATGACTTACCTATGGTCACACAGATAGGAAATGTCTGAGTCCAGATCTGAAATAATGAACATTGCTTCCTGATTCCAGATCCAGTGCATTATGACACATCCCATTGCAAGCTGCAACAATTCACTTAAACTGATTACCTCAGAAGTTACCTTCATCTGTACAATGGGCATAAAATAGTACCTACCTCCAGATGTTTTGTTAACATCAAATGAGAAAATACTGGTATACTACTTAGCCCACAACCTGGAACACAGTTGGTAATTAATAAATGTTTATTCTCTTCCCTTCTCTACTCATTTCCCTTCTCTGTCCACTGAACAACCAAGCTGCACTTTCTTGAATTGATTATATCAGATTAGATGAATGAGGTATCTTGGGGAGCAATGGGTTTCATGTCTCTCCAGCTTTTCAAATAGAGACTAAATATCATTTTCTCTGCCTTCCTGATCTATTAAGGGTAATACTCAGTGATCTCTGAAATATTTTCTGTCTGGGACTCTGTGATTGTATGATCTCTGTTGTTCCTTCCACTGATAAATTCCCCTACATGCAAATACCAAATGCATAGATTATACATACAAATAGATAACTTGCATGTGTATACAGCAATATGGAGAGAAAATACATATATACACATATTTCTGCATGCACGCATCACTCAAATGGCCCTACTTGCTGAATGTATGCATTTCATCTTCTGGCTCCTTGCCTCTGCACAGACTGTCTCCTAAGCCTGAAATGTTCTTTGTATCCCTTTTCTCTTAGAAACACTAGGTCCCATCAGGGCTTCCCTGCCTCTACCAGTTGTTAGTATTTCTCTGAAGAGAAACTCCAAATTACTTTGCATTTATATTTCACACCAGCAGCATCATAATCTTCTTCATCATCCTTAGCATCAACACTTTTCTATATATGTGCTGCCCCTGCTTGCCTCAGGTAGAGTATATGCTCCCTGGGCACAGGCACTCTTCCTTCCTTCCTTCCTTCCTTCCTTCCTTCCTTCCTTCCTTCCTTCCTTCCTTCCTTCCTTCCTTCCTTCCTTCCTTCCTTCCTTCCTTCCTTCTTTCCTTCCTTCCTTCCTTTCTCCCTTTCTCCCTTTCTTCCTCCCTCCTTCCTTTCCTTTCCTTCTTTCATGTCTGGTGAATTAATGACTGGCATACATTAGCTCCTTAATAACTGCCTAGTGCTTGAATAAGTGAAATGTTAGCTCCTTGAGGGGAAGGAATGTTTCTCCTTACTTTTCTTTGCATCCCTAGAGCCTAGAGATGTGCTGAGCATGTACCAGGCTCTTATATTGATGTGACTTAATTCTTGGATCTTTTAGTGGAACTGGAAAACAGGAAGACTCATTTTGGCCAGTATAGGATAGCGCTGCGCAGGCCAGGAAAACAAGGAAGTCAATTTCATGCTTCAAGGAATTGACAGATGATCTTTGAGGTCATATTTCTCCATGAGGGCAATGTCATAGCACGGGAACTCATACCCACCGTCAGCATTACTCTCAACCTCAGTGATGTCAGGGGGTGTATCCCAAGGCAAAGAGCTGAAATAATGAGAGATAGGGATGAGTCCTGTGATGATGGAGCATTGCAGACTAGGGATGGGGGAAGTGGGGAATTGATGATTTTAATCCACATGCTCCCCCTTTCATTTTAATAGCAGTGTTGTTTTCCTGATATTAGCTCTGTTAATTCTCACCCCCATTTCATTTGCTTTTGTTCTCACCCGCCTGGGCTGTAATTTTCAATTTAATTAGTTGCATTTTCTTGGAAGGCAACAGGTTCTGGGTTTATCTTTGCAGCTAATACTGCTAATTGTTTATCCAGCCTTCAGTAATATCTCATTAACTTTATAGGCTATCGTTTCCACATCATCTACAGAATTAATTTTCTGTAAATCTAGAGATGTTTCGTTCTCCTCCGCATTTTCCTCGTGAAAGAAAAGAAAAAAAAATAAAGGAAAAGAGGAAAGAAAGAAAATTAAAGCCACTCTGGAAAAGTTTAAAAAGATCATCTTGGGGTCCCTAAAAGGAGATTTTGCCTGAACATAATCATACCTTTAATTTATATAATATATGTGTGAATATATAGATATATGCATATATATTAAAAGAACAAAGCACCCAGCACCCCAGCCATTCATCATTTTTATAACCATGGTTATCCATAAAATGCTAGCAGAGGGAGCAAGGAAATACGGGATGGGAATGCAAAACAGAAGGAATTTTTGGCAGCATTACTAAGTTGACACCTCCATTTATTTGTTTTAATATAATGAGGTTGTTATCCAGACAAGTTTTATGGTCACAGTCTTGTTTTCTGGAAATGTTTAATAACCTGTTTCTCCTGCTTTCAGAGATGAGAAGCTGGTGGAGTATAGATACTCAACCTGGGACTGTAAAAACCAGATCCAGAGTGTGGTCTCCTGTGCATTATTAAGTACTCATAAAGGAATGGGAGGCTGGGAGAGGGGAAAGGAAAGTTGCCTTCCAACATGATGATAATAGTGATAGCTTGTATTTATGGATTCTTTTATTGCTTACAACATGCTTGTATCACAACCCCAAGAGGTATGTAGGGCAAATATGATTTTCCAGGTTGTATATACAGGAAATTAAAGCTGAAAGGTATTAAAGTGGAAAGGGTGTTGGTTTTGTGACAAAAGGATCTGGGTTGCATACCAGATATCTCAGTTAGTTATTTCATTTTGAATGCTTAGCCCTTGATTTCTCCCTCTGATTCCAAAGTCCCATATTTTAAAATACATATATGAATTTACCAATATACTTTGCTTCTATGTTGCCTAGATTTCCCATTATATCCCTTCCTCCATTCTTTTTAGGAACATCATCTCCTGTAATAAATAATCAAAAGGAATAAAAATAAATTTTAGCAAATTTGACCAACTATCCTAAACCAATAACCCTGCACCTTCACAAATCTAGGAAATTCCATTATTCCTTTGATGGAAAAATTAAGTTTTAATTTGTGAAAATTCAGTTTTGTTCATTCTGTTGTTCTTTCCATTTTCTTGTAGTCATAATGTAGCTATTATTTTTTTCTGCTTCTCCCTATTTCCTCTTGCATCATGCCGTATGCTTCTCTGTGCCCTCCCTATGGATCTTATGGCACAGTGAAATTTTTTTACATTCATGTACCACCATTTGTGTAGCTAATCTCCACATGATGGAAGCTCATCTTTTTTTTAATAATAATAATGATCCTTTATCAAGTTATATAGATTCATCTAAGAATTTGCTAAGCATCCAGGCTTCAAATTTTTCCTCACCTAAAAAAAGAGGGTTGGATTAGATGATATCTTAAAGTTCCTTGCAACTGTAAATAAATAACCTTTTTTAGTCCATGTTAGACCCCTTTTAATCCATGTTACATATCACATGGACATGTAATGATGTTAACTGCAACTCATCCATGATCTCTCATGCTGCGTGATTATTATCCAATGCTCCTTGGACATTCTTCACTTATATAATTCCTTAATACATTTGATGTGGGTGGATATAACAAAGCACAACTACTAATTAACTAAGTAATTAATTAATTAACTATCTAACTAACTAACTAACTGACTAACTAACTAACTAACCAATGGAGCCTGCAGGGTTTCTATCAGCCCTGGTTCTTTCCCTCAATATATTCTTTTTGTACAATTCATTTCAGAAAATATGTTGTAATCTATTCTAACCAAATGTGTGCTTCTCTAGTGCCCTTTAGATAATCCCTTATCTTAGATTCTTTAGATTCTATGATTTTCTGTAGAATATCCTGTATGGGTATCTATACAGGATCACTTGAAGAATGATCTTTTTAAAAATATGGGCCATTGTTATAAAAAGGAGTTTGGAGACAAAGACTCCACTACATCATTGATCTCATCAATTTGGATGTTTTCTCCAAGGATATCCTTTGCAATCTAGATATGCCTGCCTATCCTATGAGACTTCAATTCATGTTGCTATTTAATTGTTTTAGTCATATCTTATTCCCTGTGATCCTTTTTTGGGATTTTCTTGGCAAAGACACTAGAGCAGTTTGCCAATTGAAGAATTACCCATTTTTAACTGATAAAGAAACTGAGATAGTATTAAGTGACTTGGCTACAGTTAATAAATGTCTGATACAGATTTGAAATTAGGTTCTCCTTATTCCAAGCCCAGTGTTCTATTCACTCTATCACCTGGTTGTCCTTTCTGATTCTAGACCTTTAAATTTTCCACATGAAGACCAATTAATGAGCCAGTGACTTCCTTCATTTCTTCCCAACCTCACAAGTATACTGTAAAATACATGAGTTTCTATATGTTATTCTTCATTCATTTTCATATATCCATATCATTTTCTTTTTCTAGTATGTATTTCATAATTAGATCATTTCTATGTGTTACTGGCATTATCTATCTATAAAACTTCCAGGTGTCCCTCTTCCAATTAGAGCAATTCTTTGCCTATGGCTTCATCAGTTTGGGGACCTGAGACTCAAAGTGCCTGTTTCTTTTAGTATAATTTTCTAGGTTCTTGACTGGATAGATGTGACTGTCCAGGGGCTTTGCCTTCTTCATCAAGTCCTTGTTTGACCTTAATCTACACAACTCCTCACAAATGTCCAGTTGGCCACATTAATTCTGGCATATTGCCATATTTGAATAATGACCCATACATCCCCCAGGTCATCTTTCTCTTTTCTCAGGAGCACATCTCTGCCCATATACCCTGCAGGTTGTATTCTTTACTTGTTGACATGATAAGTTAACTTATTCTAAAAACATAAATCCATAAACCTTTAATTAGAAGTGATATTAGGTCACCTCTCTAATTTTACAGAAGAATAAACTAAGTAAGAATCGAGGAACTTCAATGACTTATAGATGACAAAGACAATTTATTAGTCTTCAATATCCTCAAATTATTAATCATATCTATCAAGATTTTGAAAGCATTCTAGATGCAATTAATTCATTTGGGAGACACTCAAAGATTCTATGAGATAGGTAATAAAGGTATCATAATACCATTTCTCAAATAAGTAATTGAATCATGGAATAATTAAGTTGTCTGCTAGAAGTCTCCTTGCTGGGTTGCAATCTTCATGATGCCGAAGTTTATCAATATGCCACCTTCTCTATGGAAGAAAGGGTCTTCAAATATTATCCTGAATCTTGGGAGTTTTGATATCAAGATTTCACTAACAATGGGAATTTAAGTTGCCTTAAGGAGCTAATTTGAAAGATATTTACAGAATACTTGAGAGTCCAAAGTAGTTATGGAAGACTTCAAGGAGATAGTGTGATTTGAAAGACCATGAAACAATGATTATTTTGCTTATGTATATAGATATATGTGGAAACACAGTAGAAGTATGGAGTAGTGTATAGAATGGTATTCTTGGACCTAACTTTTAGTACATCTGAAACACACTGACATGTGACCTTGGGAATGTTGCTTAACTGTTTAGAGCCCCAGGAAATAATCTAAGACTAAAATGCAGAGCATATACAGTTCTCCATTGGTTGAAAGAAGTCTCTAAAAAGAGGCTATTTATAGCAATGAAATACCAGATCCAATCAAATATACCTGCAAATATGTATGCACAAATTTATGAGTGTGCATATTTATGTGCATGTAATATAGATGACCTTTATGTCATTATGCTAACACACATGTGTATGTGTCATACATATATGATTTTATGCAATGCATGAATGAGTGTTTATGTGTGCATATATGCCCTGTGTATGAACTTATATGTGTGTATTTGTATTTATACACTTATATAGTTAAGCATCCATATATTAGTAATTGAAATAATTTTATATCTTGTTTGAAAATAAAATTTTTTAAGAAATTAAAAAACCCACCTGTTGGCATTTTCTAGCTTAAATCCTATTAATAAAATTATTCACTCTCCCTATAAATCTGCTAGACTTCACCAGTTTTGTTACCAATCCAATCAATATCCCTCCCTAGTTCTTGGGGATCTGCTGTGTGGGTTGCTATAATACAAATGTGTCACTTGCTCCATATCTATTTGTAGCAGTAATTTTAATGCCAGGATATTCCATTCTATATTATTTATTTATTTTTAACTTTTTTTTATTTGAGTTTTTAATTTGCTTCCTCCCCCCCTACCTTCCTCAGCCATCACAAGAAAAGTCATGAAATATCAAGGCATGACATATACATGTGAAGTAAAACAAAGCATATTAGTCATCTTGCAAAAAGCAAGAAAAATAAGATGAAAAATTATGCTTCAATATGAATCAGGTTCAGTCAATCTTTCTTTGGCAGTGGATAGCATTTTTCATCATGAATTCCTTGGAATTCTCTTGGATCACTGTATTACTAAAAATAGCTAAGTCATTCATAATTGATCATCATATATTATTGCTGTTAATGTAATGTAACGTTCTCTTGTTTCTCTTCACTTCACCATGATTAGTTCATATAAGTCTTTCCAGGTTTTTCTGAAACCTCATAATTTCATCTAGCATAATAATATTCCATCATAATCATATAATACAATTGTTTAACTATTACCCAATTGATGTACATTTCCTCAATTTCTAATTATTTGCCTATAAAAGGAACTGCTTTAAATATTTTTGTGCATATGTTTTTCTTTCATTCCTTTGGAATACAAACAAAGAGTACGCAGTTTCATAGTTATTTGGACATAGACGCAAATTCCTCTCCAGAATTGTTAATTCAGATCACAACTCCACCAGCAGTGAATTAATGTCTCAATTTTACCATGTTTCCACCAATATTTGACATTTTTTCCTCTTATGTTAGACAAGTTAAGGGCATGTGAGATACTCCCTCAAATACATTTTAATTTGTATTTCTCTAATCAATGATATTTAAAGCATCTTTTCTCCCATATGATTTTAGATACTTTGATTTATTCTTCTGAAAACTGCCTATTCATAACTTTGGACCATTTATCAATTAGAGGAATTATTCATATTCTTATCAATTTGACTCAGTTATCTATATATTTGAGAAACAATCCTTTATCTGAGAACCTTGCTATAAAAAAATCACCCATTTCCCTTAAAATTTTGCCTGCATTAGCTTTGTTTTACCTTTTATACTTCCTAATCCACTCTACCACAAATTTGGTCAAAGAAACTCCCCTCATTCATAAATATGACATGTAAAATTTTCCATGTTCTCCAACTTGCTTATGATATTGCCCCTTATGGATATATATAATATATATAATATATAATATATAATATATAGCATATGTGTCCAGTGATGATATGGTGTGTGTATATATATATATATATATATATATATATATATATATATATCTCCAACATAAAGACAAAAAAATACACACTTTGTATCACTGCTTTTCCCTTTTTCAAAAAAAAGATTATAACAGGGATAGTGGCAATGAAGAGGAGGATATCATTTGATGATTAGTCTTCAGTATTTTCCACAGTCTACTCCCCAATTCACTGAAAGTTAGAAGTATAGTAGGTGAAAGTTCTATACTTGAGTCACAAATTTTGGGATTCAAATCTCTTCTTTGACATGAATTATGTCTGTGACCTTAGTTAAGTAATGTGATATTTTTTAAGGATCTGATAAGATCATGCAGGACATTCTTAAGTATGCAAAAAGAGGGGCAGCCAGGTTGCACAGTGGATAGAGTACTGTCCCTGGAGTCAGGAGGACCTGAGTTCAAGTCTGGCCTCTGACACTTAACGATAGTCTAGCTGTGTGACCTTGGCCAAGTCACTTAAGCCCATTGACTTAAATTTAAAAATGAATACAAAAAGTGTTTAAAGGTGGCCCCTTCAATTGATTTTTGTATCTGTAATCTGAGTTCCAATCTAGTTAAAAACAGTCATATAATTGACATCATTCACAAAATGACAGTGATTGTCATCATCATAATCATCATACAGAGATGTGTCTTTAATTCTTATTCTATTTCTGGATGAGTTTGACTTTCATTGTTAGAGCTTTTGAATTTGTCAAATTTATTAGTTCTGAGTTGCTTAGGTATTATGAGTATTTGGTATGGAGATCTCATTGTATAGGTTTTATGGATAATTTTTGTGCTGTTCAATTATGGGCAGTATCTTGATTTGATACTGACACAGTTCCAATAAATTCTGTGGGGCAAATCTTTCAGGATGTTTTAGACCAATATTTTCAGAATGAAGATCTGTGATCTAATCATCAATGAAAGGTAACGATCTTCTGATTTTTAATTCTAATAAATCTACCATGTATTATTAGATATTCAGTATTTGCTAAACTTTTACATCTTATAATGAAGTATTGTATAATGTCTAATATTGCCTTACATAATTTACATTGATCACTAATTATTTATATTACTACTTTTCTCTTTTTTTACTTAATGAAGATCAGATAGAAATGGTCTAGAGACAAGCTTTTATCTTGCTATTATCCATTCATTTTTAATATATACTGTTACACAGAATGATAAAATATCTGACTTTTATACCAGAATAAAACTATTAAGATTTCAATTCATTTCCTGTAGGATTATTGCAATTATTTTTCTCAATCTCTTATTTCAAAGTTTTTCATATGTAAAAATCTTCTTGATCATATCACTATGCTGTCACTAGTGCTCTTTTAAGTTTAATGTTCACCAAATTATTGCACCTAATGGATAAAATAAATTTTATACCAGATGAATATATTGGGATTTGTTGTGAACCACTAGGAATACATCAGAATAGTTTCAGCAGGTGACTGGACAGTGGAAATGATGATTACATGGTTTTGAGGACAATGAAGATGATGATGATGGTGGTGGTTATTGGTTGAGGCAACTCTAAATGCTGGGAGTCAAATCAATATGGTATGATCATACTTGAAGTCAATAACACATAGCTTTAAATCCGTCCTCATTATTCAACATAAACAAGGTACTTAACTTCTCTGAGTATCACCATCTTCATCTGTAAAATGCAGATAAGCATATGTATGGTTCCCCCTTCAAAGAGATGTTATAAGGATCAAATGAGATAATACATGAATAGAGAATTTCAAGATGAGCCACTATAATTTGGATAATTATTACAATTCACAGATATCATTTGAAAACTTATTATTGGAGATATGACCTACATCGGTAGAGGAAACCCTGTACTTTAAAAATATTACAACTATTTTCCATCAAGGAAGTAGCCATGGGGTCTTTGCTATTTGAAACTTGGAAGATGTAACTGCTCATCCAAAAGCTTTTTACTGATGTGATACTGTTTTGACTCAGCACCAGTTCAAAATATTTGTCGAAAGACTCTTCACCTTATTCTCCAAAAGAAGACCTTTCTGTTCAAGACAATTACACAATCTGTAGTCATGACAATAAGCTTAATAATAGTTAAATAATGCGTTGTGGCTTGCTGACAACTGGTTACCTATCATCTCTTTGGAGTTTTTAGATCAGCTTTTATGAGGGAAGTACTTTGTTTTATTTTCCTTTTTCGTATGGAGGAAGAAACTTAAATTCATAGAGGTGAATTTTACCAATGGTAGTAGGCCTTAGAGATGGCACTGAAACATGTTTCTCTTTATTTGACTACGAGCAAAAATTCCACTACACCATGTTACTTTGTTCATCTTAAGATATCAGGAAATGATTTGCCAATAAAACCTTGTAACTGAGGACCACCATTATCCATTCAACAGAAGATAGACATTATCAACTCTCAATTATATCTCTATAACGTCTTGAATATAGAATATAGAGTCATAAGGATCCTTAAAGGTCTATCCTAATTCCTCAATTTTCTTCTGCCATGATGAAATTGAGGCTCAAGGTGACCCATAACCATGCCTCAAGTTAAATAAGCAGTAAGTCATATAGTTGAGACTTGAACCCAGTTCATTTAATTGTTAACCCAATGTCTTTTCCTTTTAAAACCTAACTGACTCTCTACTGGTATATCTTTCATTTTCTAATTGTTCATTTTAGAAGATGGAATAAAGTTAGCTCAATCTAGAATGAATACCTTATTCTGTATTAAATCCAAGACTATAAGTTAAAGATGGTGTTACACCCTTGTACAAATCACAGCTCAGCAAGATTGTTATTTTCCATCTAAAGAGGGATTGAATACATTTGCAACTACTTTTTGTGTGTCTGTCTATGTGTGTGTGTCTGTGTGTGTGTGTGTTTGCTTTTGTGTAACTGTGTGCGTCTGCCTTTTCTACTGAAAATACTTGCTATTTGAAAAGGACTCTGGTGGGTTGGAGTTTCCTGTTGTGAGTTTGATTTTGCACTTGAAGATTTGACAGCTCATATTTTCTTCCAAATTTTTCCAAACTCCATTTCTTGCATGTGTTTTGCTTTTCCCAGGTTTATTTTTTTCCTGTTTCAGCTGCTTTGGAGTCTGGGAAACATAAGGAGTGAATATTTTGTGTAACTTCTTAGGGGGTAGGAATATAGATGTTTCTTGGCTTTGCTCTAGAGAAAAATCTACCTAGCTTTAAAATCATTTTTTTTTCAGAATTGTAGACACCCAGGAAATCTGTTTTATTCAAACTTCAAGCCCCCAAATTTATACTACCATTAAATCCTTCCAAAGATCAAGTGTGTAAAATAGATTTGGCAGTTGGGAATGATCTATAGTAGTATAATACTAATATTCCTTACCTTGAAATCCTGATTTGGTTTCTGTATTTGTAAATCCTTAAATGATAGATCACAACCAACTTGATTAGCTGGGGCTTGGGACATCTGAAGCAGAAACTTAATCTGGGGAAAAAAAACCAGAAATGAACAATTCTCACCAGGTGCTTAGCCAGCAGCAGTGATCTGTGTTTATGTTGTTAATTCTTTTCCCCATGCCCTCCTAAAGTAAGAAGGTGCCTAGTTGTCATTGAAAACTGAGGTGAAAACGTGCACATTTTAAAGTGATTTGCAGGAAAGGCCAGTGTTAAGAGACCCTTTGATCTCTGGTATATATTTCTAAGTCATCACAATAATACTGAACTCCTTCTGAGTGACAGTCTTGAGCTTTATGATGAGACCCTTAATCCATGGAATTAGAATAATTTCCCAAAGGAGTAGATTTCAGCATCAGGCAGCAATATCTTTGTCTCCTGTGATTTCTTAAGCATGATTTTATTAATTATGCTAATAATAAAAATAGCTAGTGTTTATTTAGCACTTGAAAGTATGTGGAGCACATTAAAACATTAAAACATTTTATTCTCATGACAAACAGACTATAACTGCTATTTTTAATCCTATTTTTATGACTGAGAAAACTGAATCAGATAGCTTTGGTGACTGACTGAGTGTCACACAGCTAGAAAATATCTGATCTGAATTTGAACTCAGACCTTTCCGATACTAGGTCCAGTAATCTATCCACCATGCCACTTAGCTGCCTCTTTTGTTGCTATAATACAAGAGATGATTCCATTTCTGAAAGTGGGAGAGGAGAAAAGCAAAGGGAGAAGAGGAAAAATTGGGATAAGATTTTTAGAAATGACAGTGATGTAAGAGCAAAATATGTCAAAGAAATTTATTCCTAAATTATTTTTACATATTTCTTTTTAATGGCGGAAATATTAACACTACAAGAAACAGTAAATATTAAGGTTAGCTGATAACAACTATGACCTAATTGTTCATGAAATCTTGGATTAGTTTAGAATTTCCATCTCTCAGACTTTCTTTGAAGTTTAGCTGAGATGTCATCTCTTCTGTGAAATCCTCCACAAACCCCTATATCACTTGTTTATCACATAATCACAGAAGTTCTGAGGTGGAGAGTATCTTGGGACTCCATCTCATCCAATCTATTTTGGAACAAGAATACCTTCTGCATCATTTCTTACAAGTAACTATCTCCCTTTGCTAGCAGATCTCCAGGAAAGAGAAACTCATAATCTTCAAAGGGAAGCTATCCAATTTTGGATGAGATCAGGAAAATTTTCCTTTTAAAACAAAATTCTATCTCTTATACTTTATTTTTCTTCCTTAAGGATATGATTTCTCTCTTATCACATTCAACTGAGATCAATTTATACCATGGAAACAATGTAAAGACTAACAGAATGCCTTCTGTATTGGTGGTGGGGAAGCAAGAAGGGGGGAGGAATTGTAAAACTCAAAATAAATAAAATCTTTCTAAAACAAAATTCTTTGGTATCCAGATTCTTGCCAACAGTGGAGATACCATAAAGTGCTATGTTAATTCATTTAGTAAATAATTCATTCATAAGATATTTTCTGAGTACCTACTGGGTGATGAATGTCATGGAGAATAAAAAGATTACAATGCCGTGTCTTTCTCACACTGTGAGATATAGTGAAAAGGGAATTGACTTTGAAGACTTGCTTTCGAATACCAATCTCTGAGTTTCAGTTTCCTTCCCTGAAATGAAAATAAGACATATGCTAACTACAGGAAAAATGAGTTATCCTAAACAGATTGCTGAATCTCTCAACTTATTACTCTGATAATTCCATTCAACAATGTATACCAAGTCATTCATGCCTACCTTTACTAAGTAAATAGCATCTATATCTTCCCAGTTGTTAATGTTCTAAAAGGTCTTCCTTATTTTCTGCTACAATCATTATATTAGTGAATGACTCAAGCTGTCCACTTTTCTCCCCTTGCCATCATCACATCACCATGTTCTCTCCTTGTACTCTTTGATGTTATTTTTTTAACAATTTTATTTTAGTCAGATTTTCTTATTTCAAAACGTACAAGTATCAATGACCACAAGCATTTCATTATACAAGGTGTTTATTCTTCATCATGGTATATAAACAGAGACCAGGCAATTCTCAATAACCTTTTGGGTGTGATTTATTTTCAAGTCTTTTGAGACTGCTTTGTTCCATGTGTAATAGTCATACAACATTTTCAGTAGAATATGCACTAAAAACAAAACAAACAGTGGCAGCAACAACTGAAGTTTTCTCAAGGAGAAGTTCATGATCATTAGAGAAGTTTTGAAATTTCCTGAGGGCAGTTTAACCTATTTTCCTATTGTGAAATTGTGGGTCCAGATTATTGTCAACTTTTACTATTCTAGAAAGCCATATCATTAGACACACTCTATGAGTTGCCTATTATGTTGCCTGCAATAATCTAGATAGTAGGAATTTATCATTTGTGTTGTAAATTATTATGTGAATGGTGAGACCAAATTCATTGAAGTGGCTATAGAGCTCTTCCAGTATGTTCCACAAAGTGTCAGTCACTATCATAATGGCATCTATAAACAAGGATATCTGAAAAACTTCACCATCCACAGAAAATTCTCTTCAACTTGAAGTCAACACTGCATCTAATACAACTTTCAAAACTATTTATCTTTTTTATGTCTCATTTGATATTCATGACCAGAGGGTTATTGGATGATTCCACTTCTGTAGTTCTATCCTTAAAGGGATTTTGAGTGATATGAAGGAGGGATGAGACACAACTTATTGGGAAAAAATACTCCTTTTACACTATTTTTTTCATAATCAATAGACAATAAGTGGGATCTTGTATTCTCTACATCTTGCATTCAATTGCATAATGCCAAAGATGTGGTTCATTACGGAATAAATTGCAAAAGTTTACTTTTACCTTACTAATGCCATCTTTGAGAATGTCCTCATCCCTGTACAGGTAATATTCACATTTTTTAATATATCATTGGGAAAATGCAAATTTGAGCTGGGCATTGTTGATGCTAATGTATTCCTGTTGACTTTTTCAGTATTGATAAATCTGAGAATTTTTCCCCCCATATAATTCTTTGATATTTTTCCTCTCTTCAAATACCTCTGAAATGAATCCCCAATACCTTTATACTGATGTTCTTTATGCAATAGATGAGGGAACTTTCCTGTCTTTTTTCTGAGCAGTACTTTTTTTCTTCGATCCTGATAATTCTATACAGGACTGTGAAGTTAAAATTGCAATCCTGATGACTGAATGATTAGCCTTCTAAAATGCAGATCTTTTCCATTTTCTTCCTTTTCTTTGTCCACCTATGTTTATTCTTAAATGTCTTCAGGATAAGTTTGTTTACCTGCATCTCTTGCAAAGCTTTTTCAATTTTAGTTTTACCTTCCATGTTTTTTTTTTCTTTCTGCTTTATTACACAATGGTGCTTTTAATCTTCCATCACACTTATTAGTGATATCTTACAAATAAGTTTATTTGTAAACCAGAGGGGTTAAAGCATGGGTAGTGGCCACATTGCCATAAATACTCTCTGAGAAACTATGAAACTGATTAAAGTGTAATTGGGAAATATTTAGAAAAATAAATAAAAATCAATAGAGCATAAATATTGTTTAGATATGGTTTTCTAAGCCAATATGAAGCCTGCAGGGATCTTATGTATATAATAGTAGTAGTTCCATTTCTATTTGAGTTTGACATTACTGTGCTAAATTGCTGTTGCCTGGCTAATATTTCTCTACACTTGGCAAATAAGTCAAATATTTGCTAATTAAGATCGTTTCTTGTTTTCTTATGGTAACATGTTCATTCGTTAAATTTCTCTAAAAACTTATTATAATTGGTGTCAATTTAATTCTTCTATCCATAAACTGAGTAGTGGAAATATCAGCAGATTATATGCTTAATAACTTATTTAAATGTGTCAGAATTTTGTTGTCCAATTACTGTTATATAATTTTGCATGTTTTCTAGCTTTATATATTCATTATTATTTATCAGGTAGGGTAAGATAAATAATTTCCTCCACCTAGGGAACTGTTGGTTTTGAAAATCCTTCCACTGACACATACTGGCAAATCTTTATGTTGGATGAAATCATTGAAATCTTTCATGAACTACTCATGGTCACCCAACTATCACAGGCAGGAGGTGGATAGGAGTCTTCTTGATTACAACACCAATCCTCTATCTACTATGCCATGTTGAATCTCAGTAACTATTAAATAATTTCTTAGTTGCTGACTATTTAAGATAGAGAATATCTACTAGTTTGGTCTTAAAATCCATCTCATTTCCTTGCATTGACTTGGTATTTGAAGAAAAAACATATAATAGAAAGCATCATGCAATCAGTAGAAATAGTCTTAAGATTTGGTGTCATCAAATCAAACTAAGAACTAGATAAAAAGGGATGGTGCTAGGTTCAGCTATCAGGGTCTCTTTACCTGTTATATGGGAATATTGCCTTCTCTTACCTAGTAAAATTGTGAGCTTAGGGGGCTATTTTTAGATGAACTGCTAGGTATGCAGGGAACTAATAAAAGCATTTGTTCTCCACTAGACATTCTGCCATTTATATGCAGTGTGATCCAACATCCCCTAGTCACAAAACACATAAGATGTACACATCTGTAGCCATCACTTACAAATTTACCAGCCATGGTTGGGAAGTTCATTTTAGATTTGTACTTGCGATTTAAATCTGTAACCAATTCACCTACCTTTTTTTTTTTTCTCTTTCTGTACCCTAGGGACCCATAAAAGACATCCGTTTGAGAAGAGATCAATAGTCAGAGTTATTTCCCACTGACAACTAAACCACCAAAAGTCTCAGCACTCCCAAGGATTTCAGCATCATTGGCTGACTCACAGTTGATTTCCTGTTTATTTTTAAGATGTGTATTTTCCTAGCTTGAAGGAAATCATTTGTGTTTTATTTATAAATGGTACAAGAAAAGAATCTTTTGGCTGAAGGTCATAGCAACAGGTTTTGCCAAAGTGTACCTTCTGTTCCCTCCAATGGGCCATGTGCCCTTGGAGATCAGCACCAAGGTATAGAGTGGTACTAGTGTTGGTCATATGCTGCTGGGGCAAGAGAGGATGTGACAACTTCTTCCTCCCCCAGCAAGGCTGTCTCTGAGCAGATTTCTTGCCTCTTCTCATTCTGTCCTTCCCCAATGTAAACAATACAAGCATGAATTTTTAATAAATTCCTCCAGCCTTAGAGCCTCAGTACACCTTGAGGACCTTAGCAGTTATAGTCTATGAACATTTATAGGGGGAAAAATAAGTTACAAAGAAGAGGGAAGTCAATTCTGACTTATTCCCAGGTGTATGTTCAGCCCAAGGAAAGGAATATGATTACATGAACAAATTCATGGATTCATAAAATATCAGACCTAGGCAATATTTTAGAACACAGTATGTCTTATAATGAAAGTCATCAGAGTTCACTGGAGTTAGTACTCACATAAAGAAGGGGAATAGTACCCCCACATTGAATAATCTGAACAATTAATACTGAAATATTGAATATAGAAATAAAACACCTCTTTTTAGGTATGAATCTCATTAATTGGGTAAAGAAGGCAAAACCTGATTAGTTGAACCTAGTCTTTTGGGGTTTAAGTCTCCAGATTTGAGAGACAGCTTTCCAATTTAAGAGTTGGAGTTAGGCCTCTTAGGTGGTTTCAGTATTAGGGAAAGGAGAGAGAGAGAGAGAGAGATTAACTCTCTCCTCCCCATTCCTCAATTGTTTATGTTATAATCAATGATGATGATAGTATTTATATAGTATTGTAAAGAAAGTAAAGCAATTAAAAAATAGTATCTCATTTTATCCCATCAACTCTGCAGGGGGGGTTGGGGCTAGGTACTATTAATATCCCTATTTTACCGATGAATAAACTGAAGCAGACAAAGATTAAGTGACTTTCCTGTAATCATACAATTAATTAGCATTGGAGACCAGATTTGAATCATCTTCCTTTCTTCCTGACTCCATGCCCAGTACTTTAAATGTAATGCCACCTACCCACCTCCCAAATTATTTCAGAAAGACCGTCACCCAATGAAGGTAGTCACCCAATGAACATGACCCTTGCATTAAAATAAATGTTGCATTTATGGACTCAAGAAAGTATTTCCAGTCTCTTAAGTACTGACTTGTATTCCTCCTTTGCCATATCTACATACTATATATTATATATTAAGTCTATTCAGATGGAGTCAAGATAGTTGAGTCAAGGCAGAGACTCACCTGAGCTCTCCCCTTAACCTCTCCAAATCTTTTTAACTAATGACTCTACATGGACCCAAGGTGGTGGAGAGAAGCCAAGAATTTACTTAAGTTCTCTTAGGTTTTCCCTAAGAAGCAACATTAAATAATACTCTAAACAGATTCTAGAAAATGAACCCATAAAAAAACAGAGTGGAGCATTCTTTAACATTGTCTCTCAGGTGGAGCAAGAGTGTGTCCAGGGCAATGAAATGAAAGCCAGAGCACAAGCGACAGGATGGTGAGGTATGACAGAACTAGTTGTAGGTTCTAAGCTGTAGGAGTGATTTATACCAGAAGCCACTGAACTCTAGACTCAGCAGGCCAATGGCACAGAAGGTCAACTGGGAGAGTTCCAACACAGGTTCCCCAGACCCCTATTTAGCCCAGTTGAGCAAGTTTCTGGCATTCCACGGCCCCTGTCCATTGAGCAAGACTCTAGGGTTCTCAACATGGAAAGTGGACTACTCTCTCAAAACAAGAAGATTGGAATAACCCCTAATAGCAAAATTCAGAATGAGCTTTAAAAAAAGAGAAAATCCAGGACTATTAAAAATTACCTTGTAAGAGCGGCTAGGTGGTGCAGTGGATAGAGCACTGGTCCTGGAGTCAGGAGTACCTGAGTTCAAATCCAGCCTCAGACAGTTAATAATTACTTAGCTGTGTGGCCTTGGGCAAGCCACTTAACCCCATTGCCTTGCAAAAAAACCCTGAAACAATAAAAAAACAATAAAAAAATAAAAAAATATTACCTTGCAAGATAAGGATGGGCAAAACACCATCTCAATAGAGGACAGGAGAAAAATGCTACATGTGAAGCTTCAGAGAAAGATATGAATATGTCTCTAACCTAGAAAGACTTCTTGGAAGAACTCAAAAACGATATTAAAAATGAACTAGAAAAACTGGAGAAAGAAATGCAAGAGAAATTCAGTATCTTGAAAAGGGAAACACAGAAATCCTTTAAAAATACATTTGGGCAAATGCAAAATCAAATAGAAAAAGGTAACAGTTTCTTTAAAAATAGAATTGAGCAAATGAAAAAGGAGATGCAAAATTTAACTGAAAAACAGACTGGAGCTAGTAAATGTTGAAATTTGTTTTTTACATGTAGCTGGGGAGAAAAATTTAAAAATAAATATTTTTTTTTAAATGAAGCAGTCACGAGCAGCTCTGCTTCAGAAAAGCCAGGAAAGAGTTGTCTGATTTGATGTTGAGTGAAGTGAGCAGAAGCAAAAGAACATTGTGCACAATCACATTATTTGATGATTAACTGGAATGTTCTGGCTCATCTCAGCAGTATATTAATCAAGGATAATTTTAAAGAACTAGTGATGGAAAATACAATCCATGTCCATACAAGAAACTATGGAGTCTGAATGCAGACCAAAACTTGCTATTACTTGTTATTTTCAATTTTTTAGAATTTATTTTATGCTATATTTTTTCCCTCTAATATTTTTTTCTTTTTATTATGATTTTTTTTCACAATATGATTAATATAGGAATATATTATCAAATATGTATATATATATGTATATACATAGCCTTTATTAAACTGTGCTCTGTTAGGGAGGGGGTGAGGGAAGAGTGGTAGGGAGAAAAATGTGAAACTCAAAATCTTATAAAAAAATAATTGTTGAAAACTATCTTTACATGTATTTGGAAAAATAGACAAATTTAAAAAAATAATTAAATGACTAAACAAATTCGAGAGTAGGAGAAACTACAAAAAGATGCAGTGAAACAATTTTCCAAACCCAAGGAAACTTGGGAAATTGATGGGAAAGGTCTGTTGCAATGAAAGCAGAGCAAAGTGCAACTTGGACTTCGCTAGAAGGGCCTGGTCCCAGAAATCCAGGATAGGCATGGGGCAACTGCATCAGTGGTAATGGTGGTGGTTTCCAGACCTCTCAGCACAGAAACTGTCAAGAACAACTTGTAAAGTTATCAGGAAATGTCTCACCTAGGTGAGAGTGGACTACAATTTAGACTTCAGCAACCCAAACTAAGAATAGGCCTTGGAAGCCACTGAATCAATCACTACAGCAACTGCTTCCAAAACTCTAGACCCACAGAAGGTGAGCGGGTCCAAAAGATTACAGGAGTGTCTTTGCTATCATTGAGGTAAAATCATATTTCTTTGCCTATAATTGGATCTGGATTGCTGTCCTAAAAAGAGGAGAAAGGAACTGTAGCACCCCTAAGGTTGCAATCTCTGCTGCAGGGAAATGCGAACTCTCCAATTTCAGTTTGTAGTCATCAGCAGACCACAGCAAAGATCACATGAAGGCAATATG
Organism: Macrotis lagotis; assembly: GCF_037893015.1. NCBI lineage: Eukaryota > Metazoa > Chordata > Mammalia > Peramelemorphia > Peramelidae > Macrotis > Macrotis lagotis. Next base: position 891,497,276 of record NC_133658.1, read on the forward strand.
GTAATAAAGAAGGTCAAAATACATACTCAGAAGAAGAAACAAAATCAAATTTTGTACATCCAAAGCTTCCAAGAAAAATATGAGTGAATCTCAGACTATAGAAGAACTCAAAAAGAATTTTGAAATTGAAATAAGGGAAGTAAAGGAAAAATTGGGAAGAGAAATGAAAATGGTATGGAAAAATCCTGAAAAACAAGTCAGCCTCTTGGTGAAGGAGATACCAAAAATACTGAAGAAAAAAATCATCTTAAAATTTGACTGTGATAAATGGGAAAAGAGCTTCAGAAAGTCAATGAGGAGTGAGCAGCTAGGTGGCACAGTGGATAGAGCACTGGCCCTGACTTCAGACACATAATAATTGCCTAACTGTGTGTCCTTGGGCAAGTCACTTAACTCCACTGCCATAGATAAATAAATGAATACATGAATAAATAAATACGTTTAAGAAAAAGACAATGAGGAGAAGAATGACTTTAAAAATCAGAATTGGATAGATGGAAAGAGACACAAAACTCACTGAAGAAAATAATTCCTTAAAATATAGAATGGAGCAAAGGTAAACTGATAGCTTTGTGAGAAATAAAGAAACAATAAAGTAAAACCAAAAGAATGAAAATCTGTAGGTGTGAAATATTTCACTGGAAAAACAACTGAGCAGGAAAATAGATCCAGGAGAGATAATTTTAAAATATCACACTACTTGAAAGACCCAATTGGAGAAAAAAAAAAAAACAAGTCTCAACATCATTTTAACAAGAAATTAACAAAGAAAACTACCCTGATAATCTAGAACCAGAGAGTAAAATAGAAATTGCAAGAATCCACCAAGAATGTCCCAAAGGAGCCTTCAAAATGAAAATTGCCAGGAATACTGTAGCCAAATTTCATAGCTCCCATGTCAAGGACAAAAATATTGCAAGCAGTCAGAAAGAAACAATTCAATTATCAGAAAGTCAAAGTCAGGATAATACAAGATTTAGCAGTTTCTAAATTAAATGATTGTATAGCTTGGAAGGTGATATTCCAAGAGACAAAAGAACTTGGATTATATCCAAGAACAATTACCCAGCAAAACTGAGCATACTCTTCTGGGGAAAAACATAGACATTCACTGAAATGGGGAACTTTTAAACTTTCCTGGTGAAAAGAGCAGAACTGAAAAGAATATTTGATCTTCAAATATGAGACTCAAATGAGGCATAAAAAGATAGACAGAATAGAAAAATCATAAGGGACTTGATGTCTGATTGTTTATATTCCTGCATAGGAAGATGATACTGATAACTTTTATGAAACTTCTCATCTATTAGGGCAAATAGAAGGAATGTATATACACACACACATATATATATATATATACCCATCTCTATCTCTTTATCTATCTACATTTCATATGTGTATTTATGTAGATAGGTAGATAGAGAGATAAGGTAAAAATGGGAGTTAAATTTGAAGGGATAATATATTTAATAAGGAGTTAATTAGTGAGAGAGGAATATACTCGGAAAAAGAGTAATAGGGAGGAAGAATGAGTTATATAAAATAAGCAAGAAAAAGCTTTTGCAGTGGAGTGTTAAAGAAGGGGGAGGTGAGGGGGGACTGAGTGAGCCTCTTCTTTCATCAAAATTGACTCCAAGAGGGATTAACATACATATTCAATTGGGTATAGAAATCTATCTTACCCTAAGGAGAACAGAAGGGGAAGGGAAGAGAAGAACAAGTGGGTTATAGAAAAGAGGGCAGATTGTGGGAGGGAGTAGTCAGATATAAAATATTTTTGAGAGGGGACAGGTTGAAAGGAGGGAGAGAATAGAATAAACAGGAGTGGAGAATAGGATAAAAAGAAATACTTATCAATTATCACTGTGGGAAAAATTATTGAGACAAGGAAAGGGCTTATTTCTCAAATGTAGAGAACTGAGTCAAATTTATAAAAAATAAGAGCCATTCCTCAATTGAAAAGTGATAAAAAATGTGAACAGTTATTAGATGAGGCTATCAGTGCTCTCTATGACCATATTTAAAATGCCCCAACTAATTGGAGAAATGACAATTAGAATAACTCTGAGGTACTACTTTATACCCATAGGATTGGCTAATAGGATATAAAGAGAAAATGAAAAACATTGGAGAGTATATAGGAAAAATGAGACATTAATGCACTGTTGGAGGAGTTGTAAAATGATTCAATCATTCTGTGGAGCAATTTAGAACTATTCCCAAAGGGTGGTAAAACCATTACTACCATTTTGACCCAGCAGTGTCACTACTTATTCTGTATATCAGAAGAGATGAAAAACAGGAAGAAAGAAGATACATATGAAGTTATAGCAGCTCTTTTCTGGTTAATAAGGAATTGAAAATTGAGGAAATGTCCATTAGTTGGAAAATGACTAAACAAATTATGGTATGTGATTATATTGATATATTATTCTGCTATAAGACATGATGAGCATAAATGCTCTCAGTAAAACCTGGAAAGATTTACATGAGAAGATGCAATGTAAAATATACTGTGTACAAAGTAACAGCAATATTGTAAGATGATCAGCTGTTGAAAGATTTAGCTTTCCTCAGCAGTGCTATTATCTCAGAAAAATCTGAAGGTCTTATGATAAAGAATACTATCCATCTCCAGAGAAAAATAGCTGATGCCGTGTTTGAATACAGGTTAAAACTATTTTTCATTATTTTTCTTGTTTCTTTTTTAGAGGGTCTATGTTTTCTTTCACAACTAGACTATTGTGGAAATGTTTTTGATAACTAACCATTTTTAATGCATATAAAATTATTTGCTTCCTCAGTGTGGGAAGGGAGGTGGGAAGAAGGGAGAGAATTTGGAACTCAAAGTTTTAAAAATGAATATTAAAGTTTGTTTTTACATGTAACCAGGGAAAATTTAAATTAAAAAAAGATTGAACTTACTCTTCACATGTTTGTGTATATTTGTGGAAAAGAAAGCCCTGGTTTCAGGCAAGGGGGGGGGAATCAAATTGTTTTTACAATAACATCAGATCACAAACCTTTACTACTGCCTCATTGTCAAAGGCGGCACACATTAGTGGAGTCTGATGATATTAGAATCTTATCCTTCAGCATTACGATTAATTCCTGAATTAGAGTAGTACCTCCCCTCTGGGGAGTCTAATCTGTGAGTGCAAGAAAATTAAACAATGCAGTTATTACAATTAGGACTCACAATCTCAGAACTGTCAGAGACATTATCAGAACTAAGAAGGGTTTTCATAACACAGAATGTCAGAACTTGAAGGAACTTTATAAGATACATGGAAAACTAGGGAGGAAATTTTTTACCAAAGCAGAAACTGGGATAGAGGAAATGGAGTTGATTTACTTAATAACTTCAAGGCCACAAGAATTCTAAGTCAGAACACAATATTGTGCCATAAAGATTCGTTAGAATTTTTTTCCTTCTTTGAAATTTCATGGGAGTTAATATGCACTGTCAGTTCAGATTTTCTTCAAAATACCTTTCTCATCATCTCTTTGTCTGTCCCTGTCTCCTATTATCTCAATAAAATTTCTGCTTTTCTCTGTTTCTTTCTAGATCCTGGTCTCTCTGTCTCCATTTCTTTGTTCTTGTCTGCTTTTCCCTGTGTCTCTGCCTATTTTTCTGTCTGTCTTTGTGTATTTATCTTTTTTTTAGTTTTATTTTTGCAAGGCAATGGGGTTAAGTAGCTTGTCCTAGGCCACACAGCTAGGTAATTATTAAGTATCTGAGGCTGGATTTGAACTCAGGTCCTCCTGACTCCAGGGCTGGTACTCTATCCACTGCACCACCTAGACGCCCCTGTATATTTATCTTTATGTCTGTCCTCTCTCTTTCTCTCTCTTTCTTCCCATCCTTCCCTCCTTCCCTTCTCTTCCTATCTACAGGAATCCTTTGGAAGCTAAAAGATAAAAATAACCTCAAAACCTAGGGAGATGAAAGGCTTTTAAGTTTAGTTGCCTTTATGAAGGGACCAGGATGATGATTATTTCTTTGACTTGGCTGAAGAGCATGAGATAAATTTTCTCAGGGCCTGCCATCTGTCTACAGGTTTACCCTAGACATTCCCTATGACAGATAGATAGTATATAAGGATAAACATGATTTTCAGAGACTTGGCCATGGAAATTAATGAAGCAGATTCCAGGCACCATGATGAAGTTTATGAAAGACATATGGAAACTGCCATCTTAAAGTTACTCATCTTGAATCTTTTGACTAGAATGCTCAAACAGGTTCACAAATTAGTAAAAAGATAGTCACATATTCATTGTCTTAGGTAATTGTATTATCATATGATCATCAAAGCTAGAATAGATCAGCACCAGAAGGCTAACTTCTCAACCACTGTTAGCAAGAAGAACTACAGTAAATAGACAAATGGAAAAGGGAGAGTAGTATGCCATGGATTGACATACCAAGAGAAAAACAAAACAAATTCAAAACAAAGAAAACTTGGTCAGTATGACTTTTAAGTAGCATAGCCTCATTAATTCTATGTCCTAGAATATGGTTAGTTGATGGATTATTGGGCACAATCAAAAAATTGGTCAAAAAACTCCAAAATGGGGGGGGGGAGCTAGGTGGCACAGTGGATAGTGTCCCAGCCCTGGAGTCGGGAGGACCTGAGATCAAATTAGGACTCAGACATTTAAAAATGACCTAGTTGTAAGACCTTGGGCAAGCCACTTAACCCCATTGTCTTGCAAAACCTAAAAAAAAAAAAAATCCAACCTCCAAAATAGTGTTATAGGATGTTGGATTTGTAGTGAGAAAGTCAACAAATAATGCTAGAAAACATTCATGAAACATTTTTGATGTTTTAATTCCAACACTAGCTCTGGGGGAGGGGGAATAAAAATATATAAAAAATATAGGCATTAATCACTAGGAGCACATATTTTATTGAAGGAAGGAATGTATAAACAGCTATGGAAATACAAAATATATATACAGGCTAAATGGGGGATAATTTAGTCATAAATTATTTAGTTCAGAGTAAGGGTAGTCAGGGGGAGACTTCTTGCAGCAAGTGACATTTGATTGAAATTTAAAGAAGGCCAGGTAAGTCATGAGGTAGAATGAGGGGAGGGAGAGTCATTCCAGGAATGGAGGCTAGTCATTGAAAATGCAAGGAATCAGAAGATAGGGTAACTTAAGGTCAAAAGATCAAGAAAGTCATTTTATCTGGTTTCTAGAGCTCTTGGAGCAGAGTAAGTGAAAGAAAATTGGGTAAGTTAGGAAGGGTCTAGGTTTTGAAGACCTGTTAAAGCCAAATAGAACATTTTATATTTGATCCTGGAAATAATAGAGAGTCATTTGAATTTTTTAAGTGAAGTAGTGCAGGGTTATATGGTCAGACCTGCTCTTTAAGAAGATCATTTTTGTCCAGCTGATCTGAGGATAGATACCATGGAGAGATATTAGAAACATGGAGATCAGTCAGAAGACCATTGGAACTATCCAGCTGTAAGAAGATGAGGTTTGTATTACAGGGTGGAAACTATGCAAAGACCTGGGTTCAAATTTTCCCTCATTCACTTACCATTTGTGTAATCTCAGGTCAGTCCTTCAATCTCACTGTGCCTCAATTTCTTCATCTTTGGAATGAATAGAAAGAATTTCATGTTATTTACAATCCATTGAAGTTCTAAAGCTAAGGATCCGTAGTTTTAAAAAAATATGACCAGTATGATGGCTACTAGCAACATAAATTGTATCCCATGCTCCATAACTGATCTGCTTAAGAATCAATAAATCTTGAAGCTGAAAGGGCATCAGAGGTCATCTTTATAAATCTTTATTTTTTTTAATCTTGAGAGCATTTTATTTTTTTCCCCAATTACATTTTAAGGTAATTTTTAGCATTCATTTTATAAGATTATCAATTCCGATTTTTTCTTCTTCTCTCCCTCACTCCTCTCTTTTCTTTCTAAAATGCTAGGCAATTTGGTATAGGTTATGCATGTGTTTCATGCAAAACATATTTTCCAAATTAGTCACAACTTAAAAAAGAAACAAATAAAAATCACAAAGAAAGAAAAAGACTAAGGAAAGTTAAAAAGGAATACTTTGGTCTACATTCCGTATTCATCAATTCTTTATCTATATGTGGACTGTACTTATTTTTCCTAATTCTTTTGCATTTATCATGGATCATTGTATCAGTGAGAAGAGCAGAGACCTTCATAGTTGATCATCACACAATGCTGTTGACACTTTGTTTGCTCATAATGTTTTCATAGTTCTACTTGGTTTACTTTGTTTCACTTCCTACAAGATGTTGTAGGTTTTCCAAAATCTTCGTTTATTATTTTTATGGTGCAATAGTATTCCATTCGATTCATATACCACAGTTTATTCAGTTATTCTCCAACTGATGAGCATCCCCTTAATTTCTGATATTTTGCCATGGAAAAGGGGGCTACTATAAATATTTTTGCCTTGGTGGGCTATTTTCCCTTTTTTTATGATTTCTTTTTAATATGGACCTAGTAACAGTATTGCTGGATCAAAGGGCATGCAGAGTTTGATTGACGTTCAAGCAGAGTTCCAAATTAATATTACTAATACTACTACTTTCCAGAATGGTTCGATCAGTTCACAACACCACCAATAGTGCAATAGTGTCCCAATATTCCTACATCTTCTCTAACATTTAGCATTTTCCTTTTCTGTTACATTAGCCAATCTGATAGGTGTGAGGTGATACTCTAGACTTATTTTTGTTTGCATTTCTCTAATTAATGGTACCTTTTAGCCAGATGGAATTTCTGACCTTATCTCTTTTAATCTCTTTTAAAGCTATATTTCTGCTTTTGCTTTGTCTGAAATCAGGATTGCTACCCGTGCTTTTTTTGTTCTTCGGCTGAAGCATAATGGATTCTTCACCCCCCCTTTACCTTTACCTTCTGCTTCAAGTGTTTTCCTTATTAACAACATATTGTAGGATTCTGATTTTTGTTCTATTCTCCTATCCATTTCTTTTTCATGGAAAATTTTGTCCTATTTACATTCATGTTATGATTACCATCTGTGCATTTCCTTCCAACATATTTTTCCTCCTGTTTGCCCTTTCGCCCTTTCCCTACCCAATAGTGTTTTGCTTCTGTCCTCCACCTCTCCCAGTCTGCCCTATGCCCTGTCTTCTTTCAGTTTCCCCTTCCCCTAATGTCATTTTTATTTAATCTCCTTGCTTCCTAGTTTCCTTTCTGGTAAGAAAGATTTCTATGTTCCACTGATAGTGTATATTATTGCCTCTTTGAACCAAAACTGGTGAAAGTAAGATTAAGTTATACCCATAATCCACCCTCTCAAAGCCCACCCACGGTAATAGGTCTTTCAAGCCTCTTCATGTGAAATAATATACATCATTCTACCTATCTCTTCTTTCTGCACCCAGTATAATAATCCTCTTTCTTATCCTTTAAACGTTTTTAGGTCATTCCCTCAAAGTCATCTTATTCTGTATCTTCTGTCTATGCATATTACTTCTAGTTGTAGTATTAGTGTAGTATTAGTAGTATTAAGAATTGCAAGCACCATCTTATGAAAACAATTCAGCTCCATTGAATTTCTTATGTTTTCTTTTCTATTAAGTTCTTTCTGGGACTTACATTGGAAATTAATTTTTTTAGTTCTTGTTTTCTTCTTATGAAAACTTGAAATCCTTCTATTTCATTGACCTCATATTTGGCTATAATGTTCTTTGAAGTTTTTACTTTGGCATTTCTTCCTTGACTTGATTGGTTGATTCTTTCAGTGTTTATTTTGCCCTCTGGTTCCAGGGTATTGGGGTAGTTTTCCTTAACAATTTTTTTTGCTTTTATTTTAAAATTTTTACCCCAGTTATATGAAAAGAGAAGGTTCAATATTTACTTCCAAAGCCTTGAGTTTCAAATTCTCTTCCTTCCTCCTCCCCCACTCCACTCATTGAGAGAGCAAGTTACTTGGTGTAGATTAAAAAAGTGTATCCATGAAATATCTTACTGTAATAGTTATATTGTAAAAGTAGATATAATCCCTATCCCACAAAGAAAGAGTAACCTTAAAAATGAAGTGAGAAAAAAGTGTGCTTCAGTTTCTATTCACACATTATCAGCTCCTTCGTTATCAAAAGTCCATCAGAGAAATTGCTCCAATAATTTCCCATTACTTATTTTCTTCTATTCTATCCCCCCATCGCCATTTACTCTATTCTCTCTCCTTTCACCCTGCCCTCCTCAAAAATTGTATCTGACTATCCTCCCCCATGGTTTTCCTCTTCTGTATCATCTACACCCCACCACCCCTCCCCATCCCATTTTCCCATCCCTTTCCTTTCTTATTTTCCACTAGAGTGAGATAGATTTCTATACCCAATTTAGTGAGCATTTTATTTCCTCTCTGAGCCACTGCCAGTGAGAGTAAAGGCTCCCTCCCTCCCCTTCACTTTCCCCACTTCCACTCCATTGCAAAAGCTTTTCATTGCTTCTTTATGTAAAATAGCATACCCCTTTCTACTTCTCCTTTCCCTTTCTCACAATACATTACTTTCTTGTCCATTAATTCCATATATATCTTCAAATTCAACTCTCTCCTGGGTCGTGTCTATATGTGCTCCTTCTAAGTGCTCTTATAAATGAAAAGGTTCATAAAAGTTATCAGTATCATCTTCCCATGCAGAAATATAAACAGTTCAACATCATTAAGTCCCTCATAATTTGCCCTTCCCTTCTTCTCACTGTATACTTCATCTGAGTCCTGTATTTGAAGAGCAAACTTTCTATTCAAATCTGGTTGTTTCATCAGGAAAGTTTGAAATTCCCTACTTTATTGAATGTCAATATTTTCCTCTGAAATCAGATATTTAGTTTTTTTTCTGGATAGTTGATTCTTTTTTTTTAGGTTTTTTGCAAGGCAAAAATGTGTGCCCAAGGCCACACAGCTAGGTAATTATTAAATGTCTGAGAATGGATTTGAACCCAAGTACTCCTGACTCCAGGGCTGGTGCTTTATCCACTGCACCACCTAGCTGCCCTTGCATAGTCGATTCTTGATCAAAATCCAAGTTCTTTTGCCTTCTGGATATCATATTCCAAGCCTTCAAGTTCTTACATATAGAAGCTGCTAAATCTTGTTGTATCCTTACTGTACCTCCTTGATATTTGAATTGTTTGTTTCTGGTTGCTTGTAATATTTTCTCCTTGACTTGGGTGTTTTGAAATTTGGCTATAATATTCCTGGGAGTTTTCTTTTGGGATCTCTTCTAGGAGGTGATAGGTGGATTCCCTCAATTTCTATATTGCCCTCTGCTTCTAGAAAAATTAAGGCAATTTTCCTGGAGAAGGTTTTTAAATGAAGTCAAGATCATATTTTGATCATGACTTTCAGGTAGCCCAATAATCTTTAAATTATCTCTTTTGGATATGTTTTCCAATTCAGTGTCTTTTCCAATGAGATATTTCACATTTTCATCCATTTTTTCATTCTTTTGCTTTTTTGTTTCATTGTTTTTTGATTTCTCACAGCCATCAACTTCCCATTGTTCGATTCTACATGTTAAGGAATTATTTTCTTCAGAGACCTTTTTATCTCTTTTTGCATCTGACTAATACCGCTTTTTTTAGGGTATTCTCCTCATTGGTCTTTTGGATTGCTTTTCCCATTTGACCCAAACTGTTTTTCAAGATTCATTATTGTTTGTAATTCCTTCACCAAGTTGCTGGCTTAGTTTTCATGATTTTCCCATATTGCCCTCATTTTTCTTCCCAATTTTTCTTCTACTTCCCTTACTTGATTTTCAAAGACTTTTTTGAGCTCTTCCATACCCTGAGGCCAATTCATATTTTTCTTGGAGGTTTTGGATATACAAGTTTTGACTTTGTTACCTTCTGAGTGTGTATTTTGATCTTCCATAATACTAAAGAAATGTTCCATGATTGTAATTTTTTCTTCTGCTGTTTACTCATTTCCCCAACCTATGACTTGATTTTTAAGAGGTGGGGCTCTTCTTCCAGAATGGAAGGCACACTGTCCCCAGTTTTTTGTACCTGTTTCCAGGGATTCCCCCCAGGATGTCCTCAATTCCTCCAAAGTCTTATGAGAGGTTCTAACTGCTTTCCTGGCCCTGTGTTCTGGTTTGTGGATGATCATAGGTATTTCTCCTGCTCTGCTATGACAGTAAAGCTCTTTTTTCTGAGATTGGGGCCTCAGGCTGCAACCTGGCTTTGATATGGGCAAAACAACAGAGTCCTGCCTCAGATAGAGAGCAAAGAAACCTCTGCAATGTCCCCAAGGGGCTGGGTCTGCACTAAGACCTACACTAAGTCTGAACTAAGGCTCCACTCTCACATTGGTGTGGCAGTTTTCCTACTGATTTTCCCAATGTCCTTGGCAATTCCTGGGATGAGAAGTCTGGAAGCTCTCACTACTTCCAGGTACCCAGTTGCCCCCAGGGACCCAAGCATCCCTCAGGCTCTTGTTCTTGGATGACTGGAGCCAGTTCTGTGTGGTCCAGGCTGCATTGTAGATCCTTTCTAACCCAGGTGCAACAGTCCATTCTCGTAGATCTTCCAAGTTGTCTTGGGCTGGTGCCACTCTAGAATTTGGCTACAGTCATTTTTAAAGGTACTTGAAATGGTCTGGGGGAGAGCTTATGGTAATTTCTACCTTTATTCTTCCATCTTGTCTCTGCTCTGCTCCCCTCCAAATACTCCTTAATAATTCCTTTAAAAAGGATGCCCAGGACCTCCTTTTTATTATGTTTCATAATAAAATGATATCTCTCCTGGTTTTATTTCATAGGTTACTTGCTTTTTTTCCAATGAGATAATTTTATATTTTCTTCTATTTGTTCATTCATTTAAATTTGTTTGATTGATTCTTGATGTCTCATAATCATTAGCTTTAACTTGCTCATTTCTAACTTTAAAAGAGCTGTTTTCTTCAGTTACCTTTTATATTTCCTTTTCCATTTGGTCAAATATATATGTATATAATATATATATATATATATATATATATATATATATATATATATATATATATATATGTATAATTTAGGGAGCTGTTTCTGTTTTTTGGATTTTCGTAGTCATTTGGACAATTCTGCTTTTTAAGTAGTTTTTTCCCAAATTCTTGACTCTTTATTCACTCTCATTGCTTTCCCCAATTTTTCTTCTACCACTTTTACCACTTTCTTATAATTTTTCAGCTCCTTTTTTAGTTGTATGTCTAGTGCTGCACAGTGAGGGTGGTATGGGGAGTGACTGACACTGCCAGTGATCATAGGGTTCTAGAAACTTCTTTGATACTGAACTGCGATCCTGATGGAAGTGTCTAACATGTTCTGAAGCCTGGGATATCTGCATTTCTTCATTGCTTCTGTACTGTATCATTGGTATCTACCTGTTTGCCCAGGGCTTTACTGAAACACATAAATATCTGACTACTGGAGGATACCTGTTTATACATGGTGATTCTCGGAGTTGGTGTCTGCCTCTTTCCCTGGCTATGCTAAAGCACATGGAGGTTGGTGATCCTGGTGTTGGAGTTTTCCCTGCTCCACCACAAGGGACTAAGAATCTTTGCTGCTTTGGAGAAGTGAAACTTGTTCTTAGTTTACTAAGATTCTTCCTACTGAATTCTATTTCCTTTATATGAGCGAGACAGACCTTTATTGCCAATCCTCCAAGTTTCTTGGGCTAAAATCTTTTTGCTGGTTCTGTTCCAGGATTTGTTTTGGAATGTTATTTTATTGTTGTTTGTAGGTGAATGTGGGAGAGTAACAGTGATTTGCTTTTTATTCCAATATCTTGGCTCCCAGAAATCCATCAGAAGTCATATTATATAATGCTACAATATTTTGTTCCATATATATTTCCTAATTACGCCATTTTTCAGGGTGTTGACTTCATCATCACAGGACTTCACTATTATCATCTAATTCTGTCTCTCTTTTTTTCCCCCTTTTACTTTGGAATGAAACCATTTATCACATCTATACCCATGAATGTTGGATTCTGACTTGGACCAGAATGCCAGGTTCACTGACAGTCTAATGACTTGCCTTCATGGGGTAAGTATTTCATTCTTGCTGAGACATACCAAGTCAAAGGGATTTTTGTCAGATCATAGTTTATTCACTTTTCAATCTCCTCAAAATTTTCCTTGTTAAAGAGAGTCTTTCTCTTCCCCCCCATCTAAACAATGGAGTGATTTTCTTTTCCTTTCCATAGTTTGAATTCCTTTCTATTCTCAAAGCCATTTGTCTCTCCTCTGATAACCTCTCTGCCCATGAGCATTCTATGCCCAAGTGTGCTAAGTAGGACAAGATTCAGCATGGAAATTATAATGCATGTATTAATTCAGGAAAGAGGGCCCATCTGCAATTGAAACCTAAGTGTTTTACACCATGGGAGGTGGAGTACAAGCATCTGAATCCTCAGGCCGGCATGTTAAGATGCTGACACTAACCTTTAAATAACTGTTTTGTGTTAGAGAAGAGATTGCATGCCCTTTATTTCCCAATATCATCATCGGCAGATGGGCCATACTCACAACAAGGAAACTGTTGGACGGCTGTCTGCCTTTTTGCTTCTGAAATATTTGTCAGGGAGAAGGATTCATCTCCAAGGCCAGGTAATAATCAGAGGTGATATTTGGAAAGTGCTCACTAATTACGGTAATCTACCTAACTTGCTTATTAAAAAGAAAGAATTACCATTCCTCTATGAAATTTGGACAGGCTGAAAGGTCACATTGCTATTAATTCTCTGGTCTCAGCTGTCAGACTCTTGCTAATTATGAACCAGAGTGTCCTGTCTTCCATGGGCTCCATGTAATCAGAACCAAAGTCTAAATTTTTAAAAAATATTCTGTATCTGTCTCTCTCTCTCTCTGTCTCTGTCTGTCTGTCTGTCTCTCTCTCTCTCTGTATCTGAGCTGATCTTTGAAGATATATAGAGATTCTAAATGTGTATTTGAGAGTGGAGCTCATTCTAGTCATCAGCAAAGTCGTGGGAGAGGCATTTCTCTCAGTAATCAGAAGTAAAATCTGGAATTTTTAAAATGTTCTTGTCAGACTTCTCAGACATTAGAGAAATAGAGCTGCCATGAAAATAAAGTTGAGTTGAAGGAAAAACAAGCTTTGGGGAATAGACTACTATCTTCACTGAGTTAACTTGTAATCTCTGGATAATGCTCATATTTTGGTAACTCCCATTTTTCTTCTGAGCTACTCAATTCTGCATCTAAGAGGGGCCATCCAAAGGATACTATTTGCCTGAAATCTGAAAAGAGAAGAGAGAACATTTTCCATAAAGGCAAATGTTATCTGCCTATTGCTTCTATCATAATCTATTAAATCACCAATATGACATTTAAAGATCTCCACAATCTGTCTCCAACTTTTTTATACTGTCTTGTTTCATTTTTTTCCTTGAAAAAAATAATGTTCTAAGTGAACTCTTAGTTGTTTGTTGTCTGTCAGTTCATCTGCTACCCTGATGTCTTTGCTTAGGTGGTCTGATCTCAGGGTTAGAATGTGCTCACCTCTTAGCTCCACCTTTAAAAATCCAAGATTTCTATAAAGCTCAACTCAGATACCGAGAAAGACAGAGAGAGACAGAGAGAGACAGAGAAAGACAGAGAGAGAGACAGAGACAGAGAGAGAGAGAGACAGAAAGAGACAGAGACAGACAGACAGATAACCAGAGATAAAAAAAAAATTAGAGATACTAAAAGTGAGTGGAAAATTTTCATGCATGTATATTCACATAGACATTTTATTTATCTACCTACCAATATACATACATGCCTACATACATTTGAGGGGAACATAGTGGGTGAGATAGTTATGTGGGATTTCATAAGCATATAGACACTGAATTCACTTCTTTTGCCTTGCAGGACAGATCTCTGTTTCAACTACTTAGCCATTTCTTTGACTTGCACCTTTTTTTCTTTAGGTTTTTGCAAGGCAAACAGGGTTAAGTGGCTTACCCAAGGCTACACAGCTAGGTCATTATTAAGTGTCTGAGACTGGATTTGAACCCAGGTACTCCTGACTCCAGGGCCAGTCCTTTATCCACTATGCCACCTAGCCGCCCTGACTTGCACCTTTCTTTAACAATTAAAAATGAATATTGACACTGACTGAATCTTATTGCATCTTGCCACCAGTTCCTTTAAACCCTGGAGCTAGTACTTGGAAGGAACTTCACAGGAAGCAAGATAAAGCTCAACAATCATATCTCATGAGAATTTGACCAAGGGCCAAAAGTTAATAGCTGTTTTCCTGAAATTCAGGAATTAGACAATTGCCCAATTTATTTAAACTATTTCTTCTTATGAAGCTCCTTTTGTTGGTAGATTTGAATGTGCAGTGACCTTTACAAAGTGCATTGCAATATTTTTTTTTAATTCATCATACCTAACAACCAATATTGGGAATTCTAATACAAGAGACTGTGCCCCTCCCCCACTCCACACATAGCTATGACACTTCAGACTCAAAAAGTATTTCAGGTAATTGTTGAATGCCCCTCTCTGGAGTTCTTTAAGCAAAGACTGGATAGTAAAATTTCAAGAATGTTGCATCTTTCAAGGTTCCACTTAGACTAGATAGACCCTAGGTTTCAGTTCAATGCTGAGGATTCATGAAATATTTGCTTACTTAAAGCATTCCCACTCAGGAATACTTGTATTTCTTGAATGAAAAAGGTCAAATATAGTATAACCAAAGTTAACTGTTGACAAATGGCTGGACCTTCTGGGATCTCAGTCTGTCAATGAGCTAAAACTATAGGACAATAATCACTGTTTCAGTAGACTTATGAAACAGCTTTAATTCTACTAATTTTACAATACTACACTATGGGGAAGGACTGACAGTGGCTGCCAATCCTGTGGTCTCAGAGTCACTTTTCCATTGCCCATGGAAACCCATTTTGGTTTTCCATCAAAACAAAACACTGCCATCCAGCTTGAAAGGAATACATTACATTTCCTTGTTGCCATAATAGAATGTTGACCTCAAGATTCAGAAGACTTCGGCTTTCTGAAACTAAACTATGTGACTTCAGATAAGCCACAAGTTCTTTGAGCCTTAGCAACTTAAACTCTCACTAACCTTATCTTTTAGTATCACCTGACAATATTTGTGTGGCTTTGTGAAACATTCAAATTCTCTGAATCTTAGTTTACCAACAATAATTTAACCTCTGCATTCACTATCTGTGTAATCAAAAGCAAGTCACTTAACATTTCAGATTCTCAATTTCCTCATCTATAAAATGAAGTGATCATACCTTTAGGACCTATCTTGCAGAGGGTTCTAAAGATCAAAATGAATAAAGTATATAAAAGGCTTTATAACATCAAAATTTGAAATTTTTATTGTATAAATTCATCAAGGGATATCAGTATATTATTATCATTATCATTATAGTTATATCATCATCATTATCATCAGACCTCATCATCATCATCATCTTTACCATCTTCAGCAGCAGCAGCAGCAGCAGTTAGAGGGCTCTGCCCTCTTACCAAAAGAGACTCAATAATTGACCCCATGGCAACTAGCAAGTATGAATGTTCAAATCTCTTTTTGACACTGTTCACTGACTGCAAAGATTACTTGGGGAAACATCCCTCAAGGATATGTCAGCTTAACTTTGATTTTCTCAAATATGTGTGTATAAGGTGAGTTTACCATGATGGTGGTGAGATATATGCAATCTTTTTGTCTGGAGATGTCAAAACAAAAAGAAATTTGATTTCTATTATTCTCGTATTGTCTTTGTGAGTTGTTGAAAGAGGGTAGGTGCTATCTCTAATTTATGGGTCAACTTTGGACTCAGTTTGAGGAGGCTTGAGTTTTAGTCTTCACCATCCTTAGTAGTAACTTTATGACCTGGAACGTTACTGAATTTCTGCAAGGGTAATGTTTCACTATCTATAAAATGGAATGGTTGGATAAAATGGTATCATATAGTTAAAGTCAGAAGAGACCTTTAGAAGTTTACCTAGTCCACTCTCTTCATTTTATAGATGAGGAGAGCACGGGTCAGAAAAATGAAATGCCTAACCCAAAGTTAAACTGGTAACGATAGAATCAAGATTTGAATACAGGTCCTCTGTCAAGGGAGGCAGAATGGAAACACCATTGGATTTGAAATCAGATACCTTGAGTTCATATCCTGGTTCTATCACTCATTTCCTTTGTGATCTTGAAGTGATCATTTACTCTCTGGATCTCAATTTTCACTATGAAGTAGCTTTTGAGGACCCTTCTAGATCTTCATTAAGGAGTCTTAAGCTTGGGTCCACAGACATCCTTGCCTTCAAGACTTATAGACAGATTTCACGGGTTCTGTGAACTTTGAAATGTCTGTGTGTATACACACACACACAAATACACACACACACACACACACACACACACACATACTTATTTATTTTTTTATTTTTACTTTTACAATTTTCCCTTAATCTTGTTTCACTCCCCTCACCCCCCACAGAAGCAGTCTTATTCTATACATTGTTCCCATGGTATACATTGATCTAAGTTGAATGTGATAAGAGAGAAATCATATCTTTAAGAAAGAAAATAAAGGATAAGAGATAGCAAACTTACATAATAAGATAACAGTTTTGGTTTGTTAAAATAAAGGTTTGTTTTGTTTTGTTAAAATGAAAGTTCCAGTCTTTGATCTTTGTTTAGACTCCACAATTCTTCATATATTACTAAAATATTTCTGTTTAAGAGTAAACATGATACCCCCTCCTCCACAAAAATATAGAACCTCATGAGAAATAAAGTAAAAGAAAGAGAGAAAAAATTGCACTTCAGTCTGTGTTCTTATACCATCAGCTCTATTTCAGGTGGATCGCATTCTTTATCCTCAGTTCATCACAGGACTTACTACCATATTGTTCCACAGTTGCTGTTGCTAATTGTATTCCCTCCATCCATTTCTCCCCACTACCATATATCATATTTTCTCTCTCCTTTCACTTTGTCCCTCTTCTAAAATGTGCTGTACGGTACCTGGGTGACGCAGCAGACAGAGCACTGGGTCCCAAGGCCATATACCACCCCAAAGAGCCAGCAAGCTCTCAGCCCTGTGGCCTCAGACAGGCCACCCAATCCTAGTACCTTACAAAAAGTAAAAAAGATTATGTGTTATATTTGCTTATTCTCTCCTATGATCTACCCTCTCCTCTATCACCCACATTACACCCTTCACCCATCCCCCTCTCTTCTTTTTACTCTAGATGTCTATAGACCATTACAAAAGCTCATTGCAAAAGATATATATATATATATATATATATATATATCTTTTATATGAAGTATCTCAGCCCATTCCTCCTCTCCTTTCTCTTACTCCCAATACATTTCCCTTTCAGCCATTGACTCCATTTTTACAATATATTATATCTTCCAATTCAGCTCTCTCTTGTGCTTTATCTATAAAAGCTCCTCCTACCTGCTCTATTAAATGAGAAGGTTCATATGAATATTATCAGTATCATTTTTCTTTGCAGGCATACAAGCAGTTTATCATCATTAACTCCCTCATAATTTACCCTTCTCCTCCGCTCTCTATGCTCCACCTGAGTCCTGTATTTGAAGGTCAAACTTTCTGTTGAGCTCTGATCATTTCAACAGGAACACTTGAAATTCCCATTTTATTGAAAATCCATCTTTTCCCCTGGAAAATGATGTTCAGTTTTGCTGGGTAGTTGATTCTTAGTTGCATTCCAAGCTCTTTTTTCCTTCCAAAATATTATATTCCAAGCCCTATTAGTTCTTAATGTAGTTGTTGATAAGTCCTGTATGATCTTGACTGAAGCTCCATAATATGTGAACTGTGTCCTTCTGGCTGCTTGTAATATTTTCTTTTTGATTTGGGAGTTCTGTAATTTAGCTATAATATTCCTGGGGGTTGTTTTTTTATCTTTCTTGGGGTGATTGGTGGATTCTCTCAATTTCTATTTTGCCCTCTGCTTGTAGGATATCAGGGCAATTTTCCTGTAGGATTTCTTTAAAAATGATGTCAAGGCCCTTTTCATGATCATGACTTTGAAATATCCCAATAATTTTTTAATTATCTTTCCTCAATCTGTTTTCTATATCAGTTTTTTTAATGAGATGCTTCATATTTTCTTCTAATTTTTCATTCTTTTGCTGTTGAAGTATTGTATCTTGATTTATCGTAAAGTCATTAGTTTCCTTTAGCTCCATTCAACATCTGAAGGATTTGTTTTACACAGAGAGCATTTTTACATCCTTTTCCATCTGACCAACTCTGCTTTTAAAAGTATTCTTCTTCTCAATCACTTGTTTTAACTGTTTTATCCATTTGACCTAAGCTGATTTTTTACATGTTATTTTCTTCAGCATATTTTTTTGGATCTCCTTGACTAAGTTGCTAACTTCATTTTCATGTTTTTCCTGCATCTTTCTCATTTCTTTTCCCATTTTTTCTATCTCCTGGACTTGGTTTTCAAAATCTTTTTTGAGCTCTATCATAGCCTGAGCCCAACTTTCATTTTTCATGGAGTCTTTAGATGCAGAAGCTTGTATTTCCTCATCTTCAGATTGAGCATTTTGATCCTCCTTGGGATCATAGACAAAGTATTTGTAAATGGTTCATTTCCTCCTTTTTCTTTGTTCACTTATTTCTCCAACCTGTGCCTGGTTTGGGGTGCTTCCTGTGCTTTTGAGTATTATTGGGACACTCCCCCCCAAAAAAAGAACCTCAGTGTGTGAGGCTGACTGCACTCCTAGCCTGCAAATGGCCACAAGCATACCCCTCTTCCACAGGGCAGTGAGAAAGATTCCTGCTCTATGGGGTGGGGGTGGGGGGGGCTAGACTGTGATCAGGATCTGAATGTGGTCCCTGTTCCAGGGCAGACCTTGGAAGTCTCCCTCCACTCTCCACCTTCAATGGACTGAGCACTCAGGGCACAGTTGCCTGGAGGATCCTGCTTGCCGGCTCCTACTTCCTTTCCTGGATCTGGGATGCCTCTGCTGCCTGTGTGCCATGACTACCCTGAGGGCCTGGGCTTTTTGTTCACTCTGGCAGAGGTCTTCCTACTGATCCTCCAAGTTGTGCCTGGTGTTACCCGGGGTACAGGTCAGGAAATTGCTTCTGCTTGGAGTCATGGATCTCAGACACCCTGGGGCTTTTCTCAGAGGCCGAAGTTTCTTCACTCTGGTGGGGTCACCCCTCTGACCCTATGAATGGAGTTTTCCCACTATTTTCCAGTTTACCTTGGGCTGGAGAATTGCTTTAATGGATCTTTTTGTGGTTTCTGCCTCTTAAAAATTAGTTAGAGTCATAATTTTAAGATTTTTGAAATATTTTTGTGAGAAGACCTAGGAGAGGCTCTTCTCCTGCCACCATCTTGGCTCTACAGGTTACATATAATTATTTTCACAAACATTTGGACTTTCTTTTTAATCCTCACTTTCTTTTGTGTGTTGAGAGACTTAATTTTGAAAAGAGATTCATAGGCTTTATTAGTGTAGCCTAGAGGTCCAGGACACTGAAAAACAATTAAGACTCTCTGATCTAAATATATGATTGATTAATACCAAGGTAATGATTTTCCCCCATGCCCCCGATGAATTCAAATAATCTATTATTCTTTTGAGTCCAGAAAAGTTAAACTCCTTTCCCAAGGGCACATAGTGTTGATGGTGAGGATAGATTTAGATTGTAGATAGATTATTGACTACCTCTTAAGATGAATGAAATCCACTAAAGAGATGACTGTGTAGGCATATTGAATACTGGGTACCTTGAGCTAAGATTGTTTCTGCCCAATTTCAATCTGGTTAAAGTCATAATGAGCTCCTCATCCATAGAGCACTTGAGAGTTAGCTCATCAGAAGCCCAGCCAGCTCTGTAGGAATAGGGTGTGATGTACACTCAGCAATAATGAGGCAGTCATTTGCTTTCCCAGCACATCAAATAACACCTTGTATGACTGCAGAGTCCTATAAAGAAATGAGCTCATTTTAAAATGCGTTATTTGCTCCATGTGAGAGTTTGGCATAGTTTTGCCCCATGGGTTTAAAGCCAATAAGAATAGACAATTCAGTTTTGTCCTGGAGTTTCTTACTGTCAGAGCAATTTAATTTTTAATTTAAGATCATTATCATTATCATCACCATCACTGCTGGTACCAACATTATCACTACTTGACAGGCTGTCACCTAGAAAAGAACTTGGATAGGTTGTTGATCCCCAAAAGGAAAAACTAGAAGCAGTGAATGGAAGGTTCCAAAAGGCAAGTTTAAAATTGATGTCAGAAAAAAAATTCCAGAGCAACAAGAGCTATCTAAGAGGGGAATGGTTGATTTTGGGAGGTGATTGGATTCCCCTATAAGCAAAACTTGGGCTACTTGGGTGCTATATTTCAACAAGGATAAATTTTGTATATAGGTTAGACTAGATAATGCTTGAGTCCCTTTTAAACAATCAACAGATTGGGCAGCTAGATGGTGCAGTGGATGGAGCACCAGTCTGGAATCAGGAGGAACTGAGTTCAAATTCAGCTTCAGATACTTAATAATTACCTAAATGTGTGAACTTGGGCAAATCACTTAATCCATTGCTTTGCAAAAACAAACAAACAAAAAATCAACAGATTTTCTCACTCACTCCCTCCCTCCCACTCTCTTTCTCTTTTATTTCTTTTCTCTCTCTAATATGCATAGGCATGTATATATTATATACACATATATAATTCAAAACCTTAAATTCTTAACCTGTTTGTAATTGATAATGTTTCATATTTCATCATTAGTCTCCTAGAATTTTGGATAATCACTGCATATTTTTTATAGTTTACAAAGTTTTTGATTTTGCATTATTGTTTTTCAATATTTTTCTCCTAGTTTTACTCATTATATTTTTAATTAGTTTATAAAAGTTCTTAGAATTATTCATTTTTATAATATCAATATTTTAACACAGATTGTCATCCTGGTTCTTCTCATATCTTTCTGGATCAGTTTTAATGGGTCTTTCCATGTCCTTCTGAAACCAAGTATTTCCTTTTTTCTCACAGCAAAAGTGTTCTATTGCATTTTTTATGCCACTGAATTTGTTTTAGTCATTCTAAAATCAGTGGGTATCCCTTTAATTTGCGAGTTTTGGGGTTTTTTTTCATAACTTTTTTTTTGAGTTGTTTGGTTATTTCCTTTTTTTAATATTTGTTTTATTTAAGGCAATGGGGTTAAGTGACTTGCCCAAGGCCACACAGCTAGGTATTTATTAAGTGTCTCAGGCCAGATTTGAATTCAGGTACTTCTGACTCCAGGGCTGGTGCTCTATCCACTGTACCACCTAGCTGACCACTGCTTGGTCATTTCTAAAAGAGTGGCTATAAATATTTTATGCTCATATTTTTTCATCCATTTCTTTAATCTCTTTTCAGCATAGGCCTAACAATATTATAACAGACCAAAGAGAATATATTGTTTAGTAACATTTTGTATATAGTTCCTAATTTCTTTTCAGAATGGTTGAACACATTCAGAAGTCCACCAGGAGTGCACCAATAATTTGATTGTCTCACATTTTCTTTAACATTTGTAATTTGGGGCCATCTTTTGGTCAATGTTTTTGGCCATTTTTGCCAATCTAATGGAGAAGAGGTAGAATGAAAAATTGACTTAATTTTCATTTTTCTAGTAATGATATTTAGACATTTTTTCCATATGGGTGCAAATAATCTGGGATTCTTCCCTTGAGCACTGCTTGCCCAGATCCTGAGATTTTTTTTTTTTTCATTTGAAAGATCACTCTCATTATTATCAATTTGAGTTAATTCCTATTGGCTGTAAATCCCCAGTAAATTGTTTTCCTTATTATTTCCTCTTTATTGAATTTGTTGTAACTTTTCTTTATCAGAGAATTGATTCAGAACTGGAAGGGTTCTGAGAAATCAAGTCCAGATCCCCTGATTTTAGAGATGAGAAACTGAGATACAGAGAGTCTGAGGCACTTGTCTTGGATTAAATCACCAATCAAGCTAAAAAAATGCCACGTAAACCTAAATCCTTATGCCAAGGTCAGTTTATTGCCCAATATGCTGTTCTCTTTGTACTCTAAAATTCTGTAATGTACCTTTTTCTTTCACTTCCCTTGCTTCTTTTCTCTCTCATTCTACCCTTTGTTCCCTCAGAATCATAGATTTTCCAGTTAGATCAGCCTTCAAATGCCATCTATTCTGACCGAGACACAATAGTAGAAACTTTTTTTCCTTTATGAGTCTCAAGTTTCTCCTCTATAAAATAAGAATTGTTATTGAGTGAACCTTAAATTCCCTTTTGTTTTCCTAAATTCTCATTCTTAATGCATTGTTGTCCACTGAATAAACATCATCTCTACCATTTACTGGACAGCTAGGTGCATAGTGCATGTCACAGTACATAGAACACATGGTCTGGAGCCATGAATATATCTTCCTGAGTTCAAATCCAGCCTCAGACAATGACTAGATGTGTTATTCTGGAAAAGCCATTTAACTTTGTTTACCTCAGTATCATAATCTATAAAATGAACTGGAAAAGGAAATGGCAAACCACTCCAGAATTTTTGCCAAGAAAACCCTAAATGGGGTCTCAAAGTGTCATACACAACTGAAAATGACTTAACAACAACAAAACTACCTGTGTGGCCTTAGGAAACTGCTTCAACCTTTCATCTATTAAATAAGGAATTCAGAGTAAATGACTGCAAAGGATTCTATCAGCCTTTAATCTATGATTTCTTGACGGATTCAGTGTTCTTTAATTTAAATTTGTTGGACTTTCCAGAGATTGCAATTATCTTCTTGGTTGCTAGTTCCCATGAGATACAAGTAAGGCAATTGTTTCTTGTTTTGTTTTATTTGTTTTTTAATCTGGAGAGGATGATATGAATCCTGCATCTATTATATCATAACAACTATGTGTGAATGTGCACAGAATGTAGGGTATGGGGTGGAGAGGGGCAGATTGAAATTAAATATTGTTTTCTCTTTCTCCACATTACTCTCATATTCAAATCTGGTAAAAGCAAAAAGAATCCTTGATATGCTAGCCTTAACAAGTAATAGAGGGAGATTTAAAATCCAAGTTGAAAGTCATACAGTTTTGTTTAATTCATTATTAACATCTGAAAAGGTTTAGCCTCTTTTGAAGTTTAAATTACTGAGATTTACAGCCTCAAAGGCTTTTGTTGTTTGTCCTTTGTTCTCAAAGAATACCAAGACATCAGGAAAGAGATGGCATGGCATGCAAGTGAATTGAATTTAACTGAGATACATGCAAAGTCATCAGCCTCACTCTTTCCTCTGGAACCATCTGGTCCAGTGACCTTTTGAAGTTTAAGTTATTGTGATTTAAAACCTCACAGAATCTTGGAGTAGGAAGGAACATTTGAGTTTTTTCTTCTCACTGAGGGAAGTGGAGGACCTGCCTAGGAATCAGCAAGAGCTGACTTCTAATTTAATAATTAATATTTTGATTGTGAGCAAGTCACTGAATTTTTTTTTTAGTTTTTACAAGGCAACGTGGTTAAGTGGCTTGCCCAAGGCCACACAGCTAGCTAATTATTAAAGGTATGAGGCTGGATTTGAACTCAGGTACTCCTGACTCCAGAGCCAGGGCTCTATCCACTGCACCACCTAGCCGCCCCTCATTGAATCTTTTCAAGCCTTATTTTCATCCTTTGTAAAACGAGTTGGGGAAGGAAATGATAAACCATTATAGTATCTTTGCTAAGAAAATACCATGGACAGTATTGACTTCCTATGGTCCACAAGGTCACAAAGAATTAGATGAGCATGTAGCTGAGCAACAACAAGGTTCCTGTTGCTCCCCCCTCCCCAATTCAATAAATTCTTTTTTAGGACAATTCAATAAATTCTGATGGCTGATAATACTTTTATCCATCTATTTATTTATTTTTAAATTTTATTAACTTTTACAGCTACATTCAAAGAAGGTTTTCAATATTCATTCTCCTATAAGGATTTGAATTCCACATTTTTCTCTCTCCCTTCCCTCTCCCTACTCTTGAAAATCAGTAATTTGATATGTTTTATATGTATATATATATATATATATATATATGTGTGTGTGTGTGTGTGTGTGTGTGTACAACTATATTAATCTAGATTTTTATTGATATTGTATTTTTCCAAATACTATATGAAAGTTTTTCAACATTCATCTATAGGCTTATGTATATTTTTAAGTTACAAAATTTCTTTCTGCCCCCCCTTCCCACACCCATCCTTTAGTGGCAAATAGTCGGGTTAGGATGGTACATACATATTTTTGATAAACATATTTACAGATTATTTATTTTTGGTATGAGGAATTAGGATAATAGGAAAGAGATACATAAGAGATAATTTTCATAAAGTGTTCATCAGACTCTGAAGGGTCATTTTTTATGTTTTATTTTGTTTTATTTTTTTTCTTCCTCTGGATAGGGATAACATTGTCCATAGCTGGTCTAAGAGAGTTGTTCTAGCTCTCTGAACTGAGAGGAGTTGCTTCCATCAAAGTTGATAATCTCACAATGTTGTTGTTAATGTGTCCAATGTTCTCTTGGTTCTATGCTCTGTGCTCAGCATCAGCAACTGTAATTCCTTCAGTACTTCTCTAGATTCTAATGATTTATGGTTTCTTAGAGAACAATAGTATTCCATAATATTCACGTACCACAACTTCTTTAACCATTCCTCTATTAATGGCATCCCCTCAGTTTCCAATTTTTGCCACTACAAAAAAGAACTGCTATGAATATTTTGGAATACATGGGACTTTTCCCCATTTTTTTTATGATTTCGTCTAGATAGAGGCCTAGAATTGGAATTGTTGGATCAAAGTGAATGAACATTTTGATGTTGCTCTTTGGACATAGCTTCATACTGTTCTCTAGAATGGTTAGATCAGTTCACAACTCCACCAGCAATACATCAATGTTCCAATCCTCCCACAACCTCTCCAACATTGATCATTTTCCCTTTTTTCATATTAACCAATCTCATAGGTATGAGGTTGTTTTAATTTGCATTTCTCTAATCAACAATGATTTGGAGCATTTTTTTCATTTGATTATATATGGATTTGATTTCTTCATTTGAAAACTGGCTGTTCATATCCTTTGACCATTTATCAGTTGGGGAATGACTTGTGACCTTATAAATTTGATGCACTTCTCTATAAATTTCAGAAATGAGACCTTTATCAGAACTCCTTGTTGTGAATATTGTTTCCCAACTTTCTGATTTTCTTCTGATTTTGGTAGCACTGATTTAATTAATGTAAAACCTTTTCAATTTAATATGATCAAAATCACTCATTTTGCAGTTTGTAATGTACTCTATTTCATTTTTGGTCATAAATTTGCCTTCTTTCCCTAGATCTAATAGAGTATTTCTCAGTCTATTAATTTGATGTCTCCCTTTATGTCTAAATCCTGTACCTATTTTGAACTTATTTTGGTATAAGGTGTGAGATGTGAGTTTATATTCTTCTGAGCCTATCCTAATCCACTAATCCATTTCTTTACCAATGCCAGGAAGTTTTGGTGACTGAGTTTGTGTAGTATTGACTTAGGTCTGGTGGAGCTAGGCCAACCTTCCTTTGCATTTTTTTTCATTAGTTTCCTTGCTATTCTAGACATTTTGTTACTCCTGATGAATTTTGTTATTATTTTTTCCTAGCTCAGGAAATACTTATTTGGTAGTTTGATTGGTATTGCGCTGAATAAGTAACTTAATTTGGGTAGAATTGTCCCTTTTCTTATAGAAGCTTGACTTACCTATGAGCAATTGACATTTTCCCAATTATTTAGATCTGACTTTATCTGAGTGAGAAGTACTTAAAATTTGGTTAATATAATTTCTCGGTTTGTCTTGTGAGGTAGATTCTCAAACATCTAACATTGTTTACAGTTATTTTAAATGGAATTCATCTTTTTACCTCTTATCCTTGGACTTTGTTGTTCATATATAGAATACTGATTATTTATGTGATTTATTTTATATCCTACTTCTTGGTTGAATTTGTTAATTGTTCCAAGGAGTTTTTTTAGATGATTCACTAGGGTTCCCTAAGTATATCATCTGCAAAGAATGAAAGCTTTGCTTCCTCATTGCCAGTTCTGATTCCTTCTATTTCTTTTTCTTCTCTTATTCCTAAAGGTAACATTTCTAAACCTATATTACATATAATGGTGATATTGGGCATACTTGTTTCACCCCCTGATCTTATTGGAAATACTCCAAATTTATCACCATTATATATAATATTTGTTGATGGTTTTAGATAGACACTACTTATTATTTTAAGCAAACTCCATTTATTCCTAAACTTTCTAGTGTATTTAATAGTAATGGATATTATATTTTATCTAAGGTTTTTTTCTGTTGTTTTTTTCTATTTATATAGTCAATTAGGTTGAGTTTTGCTAACATTGAAACATCTCTGCCAACTTGCTCTAAATCCTACCTTATAATGATGTTTTATTCTAGTACTAACTTGCTTTAATCTCATTGCTTAAAATTATATATAAGATTTTTGCATCAATGTTCACTAGAGAGATTGGTCTATAATTTTTCTTTTTCTGTTTTGGTCCTTCCTGGTTTAGGTATCAGCACCATGTTGGTGACATGAAAGGAATTTGGCAGAACTCCTCCTATTTTTTTAAATAGTTTATGTAAACCTAGAAACTGTTTGAACACAATTATATAGCATTTCTCACTCAAATAAAGTCAGTTTTAAATAATTGGGAAAATGTCAAATGCTCATGGTAAGGTTAAGCTAAGACAGTAATAATGATAATTCTACCCATATTAAATTATTTATTTAAAACCATACCAATCAGACTACCAAATAAATACTTTATTAAGTTAGAAAAATAAATAACAAAATTCACCTGGAGCAACAAATTGTCAAGAACAGAAAGGGAATTGATGGAAAAAAAGGTAAAAGAAAATGGGCTAGCTGTACCAGATCTAAAACTATACTGTATAGTGGCAGTCATTAAAATTTCCTGGTACTGGTTAAGAAATAGAGTAATGGATCAGTTGATTATAATACATTCAAAAGAAACTGCAGTAAATGACTACAGAAATCTACTATTCAACAAACCCAAAGACATCAGCTTCTGGGATAAGTACTTAAGCTTTGACAAAAATTGTTAGGAAAACTAGAAGATAGTATGGCAAAAATTAGGCATAGATCCACATTTCACATCCTATACCAAAATAAGGTTAGAATGTGTACAGAATTTAAACATAGAGAGTGACACCAAAGATAAATTAATAGACCAATAAATTCTCTATCTATTAAATCTATGGAAAGGGGATAAATTTCCTGACCAAACAAGAAATAGAATACCTTATAAACTGCAACATAAATTATTTTGACTATATTAAATTAAAAATTTTTGCTTGAATTAAATCAAAGCTGCCAAAATTAGAAGGAAAACAAAACTGGGAAACAATCTTCACAACTAGAAGTTCTGATAAAGTTCTTATATTTCTAAAATATATAGAGAATTGCATCAAATTTATAAGGTCACAAGTCATTCCCCAACTGATAAATTGTCAAAGGATATGAACAGTTTCCAATTGAACAAATTAAAGTTATATGTAATCATATGAAAAAATGCTCCCAATTGCTATTGCTTAGAGAAATGCAAATTAAAACAAGCTATCATCTCACACCTATTAGATTAGCCAAGATGAGAAAAAGGGAAGATGATCAATGTTGTGGGAGGATTGGGATACTGATGCATTGCTGGTGGAGTTGTGAATGAATCCAACCTTTCTGGGAGTGATATGGAACTATATCCAAAGAGTAATAAAACTGTTTATACCCTTTGACCCAGCAATTCCAATTCTAGGTCTATATCCAGAAGCAATTATAAAACAAGGAAAAGTCACACATGTTTCAAAATATTCAAATGCAACTCTTATTGTAGTGGCAAAGATTGGAAATTGAGAGGATGTCCACAAATTGGGGAATGGCTAAACAAGTTATGGCACATGAATACTTTGGAATATTATTGTTCTGTAAGAAACCATCAATGGTTGGACTCTAGAGAAGCATCCACTGACTTACAGGATATGATGCTGAGCCTAAGGGCATAGAACCAAGAGAACAAGGTACACATCAACAACAACAACATTGTGTGATAAACAACCTTGATGGAAGCAGCTCCTCTCAGTAATTCAGAGGAACTAGGACAACTGTATTAGACCAGCTGTTATTACCATACAGAGGAAGAAAAACAAATCAAAACAAAACACAGAAAGACCCTTCAGAATCTGATGAACACTTTATAAAAATTATCTCTTATGTATTTCTTTCCCTTAATCCTAATTCCTCATCCCAAAAAGAAATAATTTGTAATCATGTTTATCAAAAATATGTAAGTACAATGCTAACCTGATTGTTCCCTGCTGAGGGGAGAGGGTTGGGAAGAGAGGGTGGAGGAAAATTTTGTAATTTAAAATTCAAAAGAAATAGTTTATGTAGAAGAGGAATTAATTGTTCCTTAAATGTCTGGTAGAATTCAATTGTAAATCCATCTGGATTTGGAGATCTTTTCTTAAGGAGTTTATTGATATATTCCTTCAATTTCTTTTTTCTGAAATGTGGTAATTTAAGTATGTTATTTCATCTTCTGTTAATCTGGGAAATTTGTATTTTTGTAAATATTCATCCATTTCATCCAGGTTATCAAATTTATTGGCACACAATTTGGCAAAATAGTTTTGACTTATCTCTTTAATTTCCTCCTCATTCTGATTCTTCTTTCACAGCATTTAGAGATATGACATTTTAGTCATGTTGTGAAAGAAGAATCAGAACAAATGGGAAAAAAGAAAACATGAAATCAGAAAAGAAAAACATAAAGCATAACACAAATTTTAAAAATTGAACATAGTATTCTTTGGTCTGCATTTAGCCCCACAGTTCCTTTTCTGGATATGGATGGCAGTTTTCATTAGAATTATCTTTGATCATTGAATGGCTGAGAAGGGCTAGGTCCATCATCTTTGATCACCATATAATGCTGTTGTTAATGTGTATAATGTTCTTAGGGTTCCTCTCACTTCACAGAGTGTTGATTCCCAAAAGGCTTTTTAGGTCTTCTGAAGTCCACCTCTTAAAGATTTCCTACAGAACAAGAGTATTCCAGCTGATAATATTTTCAAAATTAAATATAAGCTCCTCCGTCACTTAATGCTATTTGTCACACCTTGTCTTTTTGTCTTATACGTTACTCTTCCTTATAGGTTCTATAGTCAATCAGTATTGTCCAAGTTTCTGTCACCCACACCTGGTTCTCAACTTCCCACCTAAGTGGTTTGGCACTTGCCATCTCACATGCCCATTCATGTCTGAGTCATAGGAAACCAGGTGTTAAAAGTGGGCATCTATTTTATGCAAAGTAGAGCCTCAGACCTTAACCATTAGATTGTGAATGAATTTCCTGATAATTCAAAAGAACTAATTAATTAAATTATCAAACTATGAGAGGATATCTGTACATGATAAATAATTTGGCTGTGTAAGTGGTACAACCCAGAGAGCACTGAGCATTGAAACAAGAAACCTAATTTCAATTTTTTAAAATTATTTTTTTTAAATTTTCATCCATATGTACATGCATATATCCAAGTTACAAAATTTCCCTCCACCCTTCCTTCCCACCCTCCCCTCTGATTTCAAATATGACGTCTTACTACTGTGATCCTGGGAAAGTCAAATTAACCTTCATCTCATTCATTACTACATATGTAAAATGGGTTTAATAGGATTGTTGTGAAGACTAATTAAATAATATTTGAAAAGCATTTTGCAAATCCCAAAATGCATATGAATTCTATCATTAATAATAATAATAATAATAATAACCTCTTCACTATAACTATTAATCTATAGGTCTAATAAAGAATCTAACACTCCATTCAAGGACTTTGAGTTAGAAATCTTCCCTGAAGAACAGACAACCATGAGAAGGTTCCCAGTCTGAGATCTGAAGACTTATGAATTTTGGGAACTCAGGTAACTTTTAAGACTTTCCCTTAGGACCCCAAATGATTATGGACCCAAAGCAACTGACCTGAAATGAACCCACTGAAAGTCCTATGTAGTAACTGGATCCTATGCCCTGTCTTCACTATCTATATGCTATCTCTCTCCCTCTAGGAGGTCTCATAATGAGTTCTGGAGGATCAGGTCTTGCTTGGTTATCTCAATTGACAATGGCCTTATTTAGCATCCAGTACCCATTCAGGATGTGTCTTTACACCTCCACTATGAGACAGATTTTCCACTCTTTATAAAGACTAAAAACACAAGTGAAATGCTCTGTAATAGAGTAATTTCTACTTTCTAATTTTAGAGCTCTTCCTCCTCACCTAGGTCTCTTAACATCTTTGCTTCTTTAAAAAAACAGAGTAAATGTCACCTTCTTCAAGAGGCCTTTCCTGCTCTACCCCAGCCCTCACACCACACACACACACACACACACACACACACACACACACACACACACACACACACAGATAAACAATACTTAGTGCCCTCCCCTTCTAAGATTAATTTATTTCTACTTGGGGGGAGGGATGAAGTTCAAACTTTCCCCCCCATTCCCCCACCCCACCACCAGTAAATATACCTTGATGTCTTTAGCAAGTGTGGGCACCATTTTGATTGGTCAATCAATCAATCATGAGAGTTGAAATACAAATAGGATTGCCTATAACCTGAGTTGTAAATCTTTTTGATTGGTTCAAGAAGAGAGAAAAGAATGATGGATAAAAAACAAACCAATTACACTTCTGGGAGCTTTAAATAGTCAAAATTGGTCTCCAAACCAAAGGTCTCTCATCCAATAGTGTTAAGATTTCAGATAAGGAACTGAACAAAGTTTGAGCCATATCCCTCATTAGGACCCACTTTTGGGGAAAAGTATTACTCTATTTCTCACTCTTTGTTCCTGCATCAAGAGACGTGGATGGATAGAGAGGGATAGAAATCTGAGGGAGGAACTAGTTCTGAGAAAATAATAGATATAGTCTCAAGTAAGGCACCAATTCTAGGAGTTCAGTAGAGAGCTACATTAAAGGGGAATTTCACGTAAACTACATAAAGAGGTAAAGACAATTCCTACTGCGAGAATTTATGGGGTACTTAGTTAATCCATTTGTTCTTTGGAATGTACTTCACTAAATTTATACTTATTTTTAAGCCCATTCTCTCCAGGGATCTTTTGAGTGTGTAGATGGAGATTCCCCACCCACAATTTGGGGAAAGCAATTTATACCAATTTATCCTTATTATATCATCTTAAGTAAATGCCTTTTCTAAAAGCTAATTGTTTGGATGAATATTTATCAATGGGGAGACACTGGTGTTTGTTTCTAAGTGATAGTGTTAAAAGTCACAACCAATCAGACTTACCAGGAAGGCCTAAAACAATAGAGTACCCTCCAGGGAGCTAATTTGATTGATTGTATGAGTGGCCAAAGAAAGAATACTACATTTTCTTTTTATGTGTGTCTCTGTCTCTTTGTCTTTTTCTCTGTGTGTGTGTTACAGTCGCTCTTTCTCTTTCTTTCTATGGCTGTGTCTCTAAACATATACATATTATATGTATTATATATATGTATATACACATATATAATGTATGTTTATAATATACAAATAGATAAATATACTATTTACTTATATATATATTTATATTACATATACATACAGATTTGTCTATGCATTATCTCATATTAGAATGCAAGTTCCCTGAGGGCAGAGAGCTTTGTATCTTTTTTTAATAGATCTAAAAATTAGTATAATATTTCTCAAAGTAAGCATTTGATAAATTCTTATTGATTTATCAATGAGTTTAAACTCTTCATCCTATAGAGTAGATGGATTTTTAACAGAATTGAGTCTGGAATCCAAGTCTCCTAACTCTCAGGCCAGAGAACATGTATTTGTAGCACACTAACTTTAAAAGGCCTAAGCCACATTGAAAAACAAATCTCAAATTTGTGGATATCTTTTGTTTTTATATCATTCTCCTAGCTAATTGACTAAGGCATCCTTTATAACAGAATGAATAGAAAGAAGGGAAGAAGGAGAAGAGGAGAAAGGGAAGACTGGAAGAAAGGGGAGGAGGCAAGAGGATAGGAAAAGAGAAAAGGAGCAGAAGAGAGAGGAGGGAAGGAAAAGAAAGGGCAGGAGAGGAGAATTATATCAGCAAAATTAAGCAACACAAAAATAATATAGAATATACTAGACCCATTATTTACCATCTCATCAAAGAGATAAGAGGATGCATTTTCTCCTATCTTCTGTGGGGTCAATGTAATTAGTTATAATTACATAACATATTTTTGATTGTTTTACTTTTATTGAATTTTATGTATGCACTATAATTCTGGTTTTCATTAATCTGATCTCTTTCTAACTAGTCCCAGTTGTTGAATTGCTTTCCAAATTGCTGTTTTGAAGGTTTCTTAATGGGAACGAAGCAGGAAGTGGGAAAAATATCCTCAGCATCTAATGAGTTGATAGTACATTTTCACTCCACTCCCAAGTGATATTTTATACAATCGTCTTACTAACTTTTAAAAATATAGGACAAAAAAAAAGAGTTGTGAGGATATTTGTCTTTCTTGATGATTAATCTAACATAACCTCTCTTCAGATGGAGTGACAGAAAATCTCATGAGATGGAAAGATGAAAATGTTTCAATGTTTCCCTAACCTTTATTGACTTTGACTTCCAAAATCAATTTTCTTTATTAGCAGATGAATCTTTTCAAAAGACTTACTTCATGGGATCCAGATAAAACATATAAGCTGAAAACTGTTTCCTTCCTAACTGGGTATTATCAGAATGATTTAATGTAGCAGATGACTAGCTCAAGGTGAGAGGACAAGGTTGTCTTAGAAGGGACAATGGAATGTTAAATGTGACCAAGGAAGAACAAGTCTGAACTTAAGACGGGTACAATAAAACTGGGATATATTGGAGTTCTATACTAGCATTCAAAATAGTTATTTTTCCCGAGATGTTTCTATTTTGGGGGGGGGGATTACTTTTACTCTCACAATAAGACTATTTTAATATTGTGTAAACAAATAAAATTTAAAAAGAAATGTCACTGGAAATATTTAATAAAATAAATAAAAATACAATAAATGTAAAAAAGATAGCACTATATCAATAATGTTTGTTATACACTGAATCCTCAGATCTTTTTTACACTATTCTTATAGTTTTGTAGCCAAGTTTCATATTTTATAAAAAATTTTCTTTATGATAGAATGTTTAAGATTAATATGACGATCTAATACATTTGATAATATGTTGGGAAATAAAAGAATTATTTCCATGGGTAGAAATTTAAAGGGAATGCAGATACAGTAAAGGACTGTATTGACAGACTATTCATTTTGGAACCAAAACCATAATTTAAGTGTCTTCATAATGAAATTTAAAAAGAACTTTGAAAATAATCATTTCAAAGGTTAAAATACTGATCAACAAAATTATTATATGAACTTAAACATGATAAATCAGTTCTTTTGTAAAATAGGACTGTGATTTTCATTTATTCATTGTTTCCAACTGATTTTGATGAATTCATTTGTATTTGCCACATTAGTATAAGGTAAAAACTCTCTCCACTGCTGGAAAGCAGCATCTATTTTTTTTAAAATCTACAGACTTAGAGTTACCTGTGAGTCATATGATCCCTTCCCTCTGGGTATATGCCCCTGCCTGCACGTGTTTGTGATTGTTTTAATAGCAGTAGGGCTAAACTCCTGTCATTACTCCAGGAGAGCTAGGTTCTTGAATAGACCAATTACATAATACTAGTAAATAGAAAGACAGATAGAAATAAAGCTATTTAAGGCATATTGGGATAAGATATCTAAATATAGTGATAGAGATATAGATTTGGATATGGAAACATTGCACCAATCAGATTCCTGGGGTAAAGAAGTCCTCTTCTCCCTGGGGGAAAGTTGCAAAATAAAAATAGATATTCAAAGTCAAGCAAAGTAAATTATCACAAATGTGTCACAAATTGGACACAAATGAAATATTTATTTCATTCTGCATAATTATATTACATAGTTACACTGTCTATAATTATGAAGATTGGTTCTCTGAAAACCTGCTCCTAGATATTCATTCACACTAAGCATAATAAGTTGTGAATGTTGAGTGCCATCTTCACCCCGCCTGGGAATTTTCTGAGTTTGATGACCAAAAGATGAAGGGTAAGATACCAAGAATGGACAATGGAAGGCATAGGCTTTTGTCAAATTTTCTATCAGCTGAAGTCACATTCCTATAGATTGCCACCTAGTCTGACTTTATTTGATTCCCATTATACATATTTTTATCCAAATACCCAGGCTATGTTAGCTTATTCAATGAAACCTGGGTCATCTATCTGGTTAAGAACAGCTTAAATTTATTTTTTTTTCAGTCAGTAAATGACACACCTATAATCCTGGAGCTTTGTCATTGTTGCATTATTGGTTAGTCAAATCCAACTCTTCATGAATTTGGGGTTTCTTGGGAATGATGCTGGAGTGATTTACCATTTCCTTCTCTAGCTCATTTTGCAGTTGAGGAAACTAAAGTAAATTGAATTAAGTGACTTGCCTAAAGTCACACAACCAGTAAGTATCTGAATTTAAGTCCTCCTGACAGCACACCTGATCCTTTCACAGCTGTTCCACTTAGCTGCCCTGGAGCTAGTCTTTGGCCCAAACTACTAATTTACTGACAAAATAAGGCAAAGGTAAAAAGGAGAGGCACAGATGAAGACAAACTCAGGGAAGTTCTTGTGGCAAGATGCCTCAGCAAGGGAGGGTGAATCAAGAATAGTTGATTCCTAGATTTTATAAAGTCTGACAAATAGACTTAATGTTCTCATGTTAGAATGTTAGGACAGGTCTGTTTTACTTTCCCATCCCAAGAAGTAATTTCTTGACACTACATATAGCTGGAAACCCTATCCATCAATAGGCCAGAAATGACTTTTTGTCCTAAGTCACAAAATGACAGTCTCCAATGGCCAAAAACATGAAATTTTATTGCTGAGCCATTCAGTTCCATAAAAATTTAGAATCATTGCAAATACATCATTCTCCCTTGAAAGTGAGGAACATCTTTTTTCCTCTTCTCCATTAATAATCTCCTTTTCTTCTTCCCCCCTTTCTTCCTCTCCTGCTTCCTTCTCTCTCTTCCTTTCCCCCTTTCTTTCCTCTACCTTCTTTCTCCTCCCAACTTTACTGTCTCATCTATTCACATATGTAGTAGGAGCAGGATTTGAAACTCTGAAGAAAAAGATTAATTTACAGCCTCAATGTAAAATTTAAAAATCCTAATCATTAGTTGTATCTCAAAGGGGAATGCTTCGACAGGTTGTAGCTTTGAGGCCTTTAAGAAACGGGTGACTATCTTCAGATATATCATAAAGGAGGTTTCCTCATTCAGGTACAGTTTAGAATAAGTGGCCATTTAGTTCTCTTTTGACTGAGATTTGGTGACTGACTTTATTTTAATTATTACAGGTATCCATATGCACACACACACACACACACACACACATACACACACTGCAATATACTTAAATGCATATAATACATATATACATAATTCTTGTGAGAAAAGCAAATGTTTAAAATGTAACTAAACAATCCATAGATATGTCCTTACACAACAGGACTATCTTAAAATAGCCTAATGATTGTTCCTCTGACCATAAGCCTTTCCAATCCATCCTCTACCCAGTTGCCAAAGTAACTGTTGTAAAGTATAGATCTGACCATGTAACCCTTTCTCCTGGTCAATAAACTCCACTGGTTCCCTATTACCAGTTGTCAAATTTAAATTATTTATTTAACATTTAAAGCTCTTCCAAGCCTTATCTTTCACATCCTTTTAGTCTTCATTTATAATATTCTTCTCCATTGTCTCGCTGGTTCAGCCCAAGTGGAGCACTTACTATCCCTGACAAAATCAGACAGTCAATAACCATTTATCAAATTTCCACTATGTGACAGGCAAAAATTTGGTACCAGTTCTTTTTTTTTGTTGTTGTTTTTTTGTTTTTTAGCAAGGTAAATGGGGTTAAGTGGCTTGCCCAAGGCCACGCAGCTAGGTAATTATTAAGTGTCTGAGGCCGGATTTGAACTCAGGTACTCCTGATTCCAGGGCCGGTGCTCTATTCATGCACCACCTAGCTTCTCCTTGGTACCAGTTCTTATGGAACTCACCTTATAATGTGAAAGACAGCATGAAAATAACTATGTACAAATAAAATATAGATCTATAGATGTGTATGAGCATACTGAGTATTTATTACAAATATACATGTTTATTTTTGGCTATATATAAGTACCTATAGTTGTGCATGTAGGCATATATATGTATGTGTTTGTCTATACATGTGTATGCTTATGTATTTCACTCAAATATGTATGTTTGCAAATGCATGTGTTGTATGTGTTTCACACACATGTATGTGTGTGTTGTATAATCTACAAATGTAGTGTGTCGGGGAGAGGGAAATGTAGAGTGAGAAGGTAAGAGAGGAGTCACACCTCCATCCTTTCATTCATGAGCAGCTTTGTCCCATTGCCAAAACTGTGACTGCAGCCAGGACTGCTCTTCTTTTTGATCTATACCTCTTGCAATTCTTGGCTCCCTTCAAAACTTGGATTAAGTTTCTCCTTCTAAATGATAGCACTGCTCATCTCCCAGATGCTAGAGTTCTCTTGGGCTTTGATTCATATACTCTTCATACATGTATGTATATGAATATGCTATCCCTTCCATTATAATATAAACTCTTTGAAAGGAAGTACTGTTCTCTTGTCTTTTATGTTCCTAGGAGCACCTGACATAGAGTAGATATTTAATAAACGTGTGGTCATTGATTGACTAATTGATTGATTAAATACCCATATAAAAATAAATAAAATTCATGATCTTATGAGATTTAATGGGTTATGTTTATATAAATGCATATACATACATGCATATTCACATGTAGATAAGTACATGAGCAAAATGTGTGTACTACAAGTATGTTTGTTTAACTTTGACAGCACATGTAGACACAGAGTAGATATTTAATAAATGTATGGCTAATGATTGATTGATTAAATACACATATAAAGATAAATAAAATTTGTGATCTTAATGAGGCTTAATGGCTATATGTTTATATAAATGTATATGCATACATTTATGTTCACATGTAGATAAGTACATGAGTAAAATGTGTGTACTATAAGTATGTTTGTTTCACATTGACAGCACTTGTACATGCATGTTGAACCCATTATCCTATGGGACTTCATTGCATACAGCTTTGGGGCAGCACTTCTTGCAGAATGAGGAGATGATTGTATTTATAAGGAGCTGTATATAGAAATGCTTTGCCCATGGTACTTTGGAAGTGAGATCATTTCACAGGGGAAAAAGGGAGGTGTTGAGAAGAAGGGAGGGAGGGAAGGAGGAAAGAAGGGTCAAGTTGGGAGAAGAATGGAAATTGCCAGATTTAAATTTAATAGTTGTTGATGACTGCATTTTAAAAATGTGATATTAAAAACAAATCTGTTTTGAGATCACTCTCCTTTCCATGTGATAGCCCCAGACCCTTTGATGAGGTTGTGCTGTGAAATTGTTAGCATCCAAGCATCATACCCTTTATGAGATCATTCTGAAACTTCTTACCTGTACTAGATTTTTCATCAAACCTAAAAAGAATCTTACAAAGCAGGCAGTACAAGCCCTTGCTACCACCATTTTCTAGATGTAAAAATTCAGGATTAGGAAGATTGTAATATATCTTCCCAGTAAGCTTCTAGAGGGTCTGGTCATATTTTTTTTTAATTTGTATCCTCAGATCCTTAGAAAATTACTGGCATTAAATAGTCATATTCACTGATTGATTAATTGGCTGATTGTCTTTGGTTTCATAGGTATAAGCAGAGGAGATAGGACTTTTCATCAGATTTGAAGTAGACTTCATTCCAGTCATCCATCATCTTTAAACACTGAGTACAATTGCCAAGGAGGACTCACTCACTACATAACGAAAAGTGGAGAAAAAAGAATCCTAGAAACAGATCCCTACCTCCCTCAACTTCCTAGTCTGTACAGGAACCCTCTGGGAAAAGTTCTTGCTTCACTTCTATGGTGCTATTGTGACTTCTGCTTTCGATCTTTCTCTGAAAGGTATGAGATGACCAATCAATAAAACATTCAGCAAGTCTCTGTTGATCACTTACCTTATACCAAACAAAAATAAAAAACATGCCCTCGCTTCAAGGAGTTTAGTGAGAGAAAATAACATACACAAAGATAAGCAAATATAAAATATGTGGTGGACAAGGATCTCCAGATTTCATGAAGGAGATGAGCTGAAAAGGGAGTTAGGGCAATTGATAGGGTGCCATGAAAATGGAGAATATTTCAGGATTGTAGCACAGTTTTATTAATAAATGTGCACACAGACATGAAAGATGTGATATC
Source organism: Macrotis lagotis (assembly GCF_037893015.1). Classification (NCBI taxonomy): domain Eukaryota; kingdom Metazoa; phylum Chordata; class Mammalia; order Peramelemorphia; family Peramelidae; genus Macrotis; species Macrotis lagotis. The sequence continues at coordinate 891,535,877 of NC_133658.1, forward strand.
TTATAAGAGGAATGATGGTTTATTGAAGGCTATTAGTATTCCTTTGGGCAGCTAGGTGACACCATAGCAAGTTGATATTTCAGTTATGAGGACCTGAGTCACTAAACTGTGTGACCCTAGGAAAGTCACTTAACTGTTGCCTCAGTTTCCTCATCTATAAAATGAGGGAGAGAAGGAAATGGCAAACCACTTCAGTATCTCTGCCATGAAAACACCAGTTGGGGTCATGGAGATTCTGACACAAATAATACATTTTATTAACAATGTTCATTTAGCTAAATTTTGTAATTTCAAAACATCATCTGATTTCATTATGTAGTATTTTCCACAGATAGTAGTGAGTAAGCATTATCTTGGTCCTAGAGATTAGAAACCCTAAAAACCAGGGATGATGTCTGACCAGACTTTCCTCTAAGACCTCAAATATAATGTTCCCCATCATTGGATCTAGTCAACTGAAGTCAATAAACATCAATTAAATATTGCATTAAGTGTTCCTGTCCTCAAGGAAATTTTATTCTTATGGGGCAAACAATGTATCAAAGGAAAACTGAAGTGGGGGGGTGAGGGGTTCAGTGTGAGAAGGTACCTATACAAGTCTATGGTAGTGAGAGAAGTCTGCAGAATCAGCCCAGAGTGGAATGGAGGAGTAAATGGAAGAGTAAACATCCCCAGCCTAAGCACTTTCCTAAAAGTGCAGATTCTGTGAGAAATTGATCAGTCAGCTGAAGAAATAGAAGGGGTTAAGTAAGAATTTCTATCATTCCTACTAAGTGGGTTCTACATTTTCCAAATATTATCTCACTTGCTCCTCACAATAAGCCAGGCAAATAGGTTCTATTATTATCCCCATTTTACAGCTGAGGAAACTGTGGCAAATTGAGCTTAAGTGGCTTGCTAAGGAATTATCTCAGGATGGATTTAATTTCAGGTCTTTCTGACTGCAGGTTCAGCATTCCTGAACTTCATCTTTAGTAGCCTTTCAGAGGTTGTGGAGAGAGAGTAATCTTCCAGAGTGAGAAACTTGCAGAATTGGAGTGGAAAAGGAAGTCTGAAACATCAGGAGTAAAGCACGGAAATAAAGAGTGGCTTTTTCATAAATCATACTTGGTTTTTCCTGGGAATTCTCTTGTAGACATGGAAGAGACCTTAAGCATCATCTCATCCAACTACCTCATTTCACAGAGGATAAAACTTAATCCATGATTGGATAATGACTTGCCCAAGATCATTCTTGGAACATGATCTGTCATTATTATCATCATCATCCACAATCACCCCTAACATAGTCATTATTAGCATACATGATCACTCCCCAGAATATCATCATTCATTTTCTTAAATCCCTCCTCTCTTTCCTAGGTGAAATCCCTTTGGAACTTTGTCCATTCATGCTCTTGCCCCATGGATCCACCATTACAAAATTATATCTGTTCTAAGCATAGCTCAAACTCCATGGGCTCTAAGCAACCTTTCCTGACTACCACCACCCCAAGAAGTCACTGATGCTTCTCACAAATATGATCCCCTAATTTCTTTACAGCCCCCTCACTATTTTATCTTTCCTTCTTCCCTTTCTCTTCATGATTCAGTAATTATATCCTGGGCAAGCCCAATATGGCTTTTAAGGACCTTAATTCATTTAGAGGCAGGAATGGGGGTGGGAAGGAAAGAGATGAGTTCATAATATATAAATTAATAAACTAATTATTTTTAGGTAATCTAGGTCCTACATATTTAGGTAATTATTTTTTCTATTATAATTCATAATCTATTAGAGATCCAGCCTGAGAGTCAGGGAAATCTGCTACCCTACTAGCTGTAATATCCTATTTGTATATAAATCATTCTCTTCCCCCACCCCCAACCCAAGCTCCTCTGATATTGTCATTAAAATTGACACTTTCTAAGACAAACTTAGTAAAAGGATTTTCCTCAAACGTAACTACCTATAACAGGAAAATTACTGGCTTAGTTTATTTTTTTTAATATATTGCTAACAATTTATAAAGTTCATTTCTTTTAAGTTACTAAAGTAAACCACTAAACTTGGGTTGCTCCATTCTGATTATGATTACAGTTATTTGCATACTTACTTTTTCTTTCCTAATAGAGTGTAAGTTTAATGAGCATAGGAACTATGTCTTTTTCCTATTTTATCCTCATTTTACAATCTATAATTATCTAACCCTTCTTATTTCCTGTACTTTCCCTCTGTCAAATATTTCTATTTATTTTATAGGGAGTTAGCTTTGTATATGTTGTTTGCATGTCATCTTCTCCATTAGAATGTGAAATCCTTGAGGGAAAAGAAAGTCTTTGACTCTTTTTGTAAACCTCCAAAACTTAGCTTAGACATTTATTAAATGTTGAATGGATGGATGGATGGATGGATGGATGGATGGATGGATGGATGCATGGGTGGATGGGTGGATGGATGGATGGACTAAATGTTGACTTTTGAATAGAGTTGGAAAGTATTTGTCTTGAGATTGTGGCAGTTTTAAAATACTGCACATAGCTTGGTCCCTTTATCCCCAGGCAAGGGCATTACCCTGTTTTCCAAAATACTTGGCTCAAGTCAGTTGAATGAAATCAAGTGTGACTGATTCATCATCACTGCCTTAGCCAGCTGAAGTCCTCCAAGTCCTTCTGACAACAGATTTGGAATTCCTCTGCTTCTGAGTTAATTACCACTAATCAGATGATGACTTGGTGACCTCCAGAAGGCAGCCTGCCTAAATGAAAAGCTACCTGAGCTTCATACTCTGGAGATCATTTGTTTGCCTTTAGGAATTGACGGAATGCATCAGATTGTCTCTATATCAGTGCAACTTGAGGGAACTGGATTTGCCCTTGGTAGGGGTCATGGACTGCAGGCACCTACTCTGATTCATTAGTGCATTTTTGGTGGATGTGTATTTGGTATTGAGTGAATCATTGTGTTTTTCTCAGTCTAAATGATTAATGTCTTATTGATTAAACTATTTGAAATATTTACACTTCTTTTTCTTGCTTCTTGACTTTGCTATTGCCTCATTAAACTATTTTCTTATTGGTGTTTGTCTTGAAAATACTGTTTATTGGATTCACTTTCATAGGCACAAATGAGAACATGGAGAACTCTATGGATCTGTACTACATTTATGTGAGACCTCTGTAGTTTACTATAGACTGGTCTCATTTTTTTAGAAAGATTTTATTTATCTTGAGTTTTACAATTTTCCCCCCATTCTTGCTTCCCTCCCCCTACACCCGACAGAAGGCATTGTTAGTCCTTACATTGTTTCCATGGAATACAAAAAAAGTGTAAAGAAAAAACACTGCTATCCAATAAGATGAAACTGGCTATATACCCACTTGGGAGAAAGATTCTCATAACTCTTGATAATTGTAACTCTATTAGAGAGAATATACTTAGTCAGAAGTTATGGACATCCATAAATTTTCTGTGACTCAGAATGATTTAAAAACAATACCCCCTTAAAAAGGGGAACAGTAAGGAGATGGGAGGATGGAGGAGATTGAATGGGATAAATTTCATTACATCAATAGGTACAAAAGACCTATTGTTATAGAAAGGAAGAAGGGAGGAGGTGAGACTCACCTGAATCATCATCTCTTCAGACTTGGCTTAAATTTAGTTTACACACACTCAGTTAAGTTAAGAAACTTATGTTTCCTTTCAAGTATTAAAAGTGGAAAAGGGGCAGAGGGCAGACAGGGAAGGAGAGTAAAAGGGAAACTAACAGATGGAAGGGAAGAAGGGAAAAAGGGAAAGGGGAAAGAAAGGGGAGGAGGGTTGATATAGGAGGGCAAACACACTGAAAGTAGCAGAATTCAGAAGCCTGGTCTCATTTTTAACATATAACATAGTAGTTAAGAGAAACTTTTGATTTGCTGCTCCATCTGATGAAATGTACTATTCAAAAATCCATTGACTTCAAGAAAGAGATGGTCCAAATTAGTTCTCCAGAAAGAATAATGTTGTTATTTATTATGAGTACTGATAATCTCTTATATAAAAAATATATATGCATATATAAATAAATTTAAACATATAGTTGATGTACATATAGATGAGAATATAGATAAAAGATCATATACATATGCATGTCTTTATATGTCTACGTCTATGTGGACATATATGCATGTGTACATATGCATATGGGGGGTACATTCCTTGAGATCAGGGAAGGCTTTGTTTTGAATTTTTTTGTATTCCCAAATCTGCTTATTATATGAGATGTATAACAGGACTGGTGGAGAACTAGTCTGACAGCTATCTTCTGAGCAAACATGCTAATTTAGTTCTAGGGACATTTAGGTTTTATGTCAGAAAAAGCATGAGAGCAATTCAAATTTCTCCAAAGTGAAATGGGTTACCTAGGATAGAGTAGTTTTCCCCCTTATTATGTCTTCAAGCCAAGATTGGATGACCACTTGCCACTTGTTTATCACATTGGTTATTTTATCAGTTGTGACCAATTATAAGCTAAGATCCGACCTTTAATTTTAGGAGAAAAGGGAGGAAATAAGGAGAAGAGGGAAGAAGAGAGGCAGAGAAAGAAGGAAAGATAGTAAGATGGAAGCAAAAAAAGAAGAAAGACTGAGTCAAGTCAATTATAGTGAATATTCTTCTGGTATTTATTGTGAACTATTAATATTCCTTCCAGTTTTCAAACTCTGATTCTAGAAAGGAAGAAATATGACAAATTTAATAACGTCAGTCATAATAATAATGATAATTCACATTCATTTATACTTTCAGGTTAGCAAAAAACTTTATATCACCCCCCCTTAATTCTTTTTTAGTAATTTCTTAATATTTTCTATCTCTAACAGTTGTGAGGGAATGGAAAGTGTTTCTCTAATCAATGACTGGTCTTCAGTGTTGACTTTATAAATGCTTTGCAGTAAGATGATGTTTAAAATACATATAACTTTAGAAACCCCGGGATGTTAATCAGTTGTTGATACATTTTTTCACCTAATTTCAAAATTCAATCCCAATCTTTTTCTTACCCTAGGAATTAACAACATCCATCCATCAGCATTATATCAAATTGGAGAGATTTGAAGAATAATTAAACAACACGTTGATACATTTTATATATTATTGAAGTTTTCCCAATGATCATTTAAGTGAACCTAGAGAATAACATACTTTTTATTCAATTACAGAAAGAGGTTATTATATCACCCTAAACAGAAGCCTATGAAACATTAAATATTCAAAAAGAAAATTAACCTTAATGACTTCTCCCAGATGATTTCTTTAGAACTATATTGAAAAGTAATAATGAAATGAAGAACAAGAACAATACCAAGAATAAGGACAACAAAAAGAAATAAGCTCAGAATGGAACCACAAGGCCATCTCTTCTGCAACTGCGCCTAAAGAACAAAAATGATCGTAACCTCCTCACCTACAATACTAATACTAAACCTATATCAAAAAGAAAATGTAAAAAAAAAATGAGAAAAGTCTCACATATTCAAAAATAGTCCTAGCAGCTCTTTTTGTAGTGGCAAAGAATTGGAAGTTGAGGGAATGTCCATCAATTGGGGAATAACTGAATAAGTTATAGAAAATGAATGTTATGGAGTACTATTGGTCCATAAGAATCCATGAGTGGTGGAACTCTCAAAAAACATGGAAAGAAATACATGAACTGATGCTGACTGAAGGAAGTAGAATCAAGAGAACAGTATACGCATTAACAACCATATTGTGAGTTGATCACCTATGTTGGATGCAGCTTTTTTCAACAGTTCAGAGATCTACGGCAAAAACCTCTTATGGACAATGCTATCCCATTTAGATGAAAACAAAATAGCAACAACAACAAAACCAGGATCTGAATGATACTATTTTCACATTTTTAAAAGTTCTCTTATGCTTTTTAATTCCTATAGCATGGTTTTCTTTATTTTCCCTTAATCCTAATTCCACATATACAAAATGACAGATATGTAGATATGTTAAACACAAAAGTATATGCACAACTTTTACCGGACTGTTTGTCACTAATGGGGGAGGGGAAGGGAGAGTGGTAGAAAAATGTGCAACTTATAAATATGCAAGAAGATGAATGTTGAAAATCTTCCATAATATGTAATTGGAAAAATAAAATAAAATATCAATTAAAAAGGTTCCTCTGGGCAACAGTGTGAATTTGGCCAAAAATTTGTTGGCAAAGAAGGAGAAAACAAATTGCCAAATCATGCAACTATTTTATAGATTAAAACAAAGAAAACTACAGAACAGGAAATTGCCACTAAATATCAAGGAAAAATTCTTCTTAAAAATACCACACTTACTGATTATTACTGATTATACAAGGAAATAGCAGACATTATGCAGCACATGACCACAAGTTGTAAAATTTCAATATCTACTGGCTTATAACTTCACAAAACAGCCTTATAACCCAACTTATACACAAGAAACTAATTATATTTGTAAATTAATATGCTATATGTCCCTGTGCCACAAATACAGAACTCTAAATAATCTTGAAAATTCTATAAGGAATATTAGAACTTGGATATTTTTGAGGATGGAGTTGTTACATATAATATATGGCTATAAAATTGATTCATAAACATTAAACAACATTAAATACTGCCATACTAAATATTCATGATCTCTACATTCAAAGAGATGTCAAAACGTATAGATTCAATTGAAGACATCAAATCCATCTGCTAACTGAATGAAGTTTATATTAGTTCTGATTTCATGACTACTACAGAAATTTTCAGATAATTCAGAGAACCTAAAATAAATGAACTTATAACCCTATACTTTTATGCAAGTATCAAAAGCAGTTACTTATGCAATATTATGCAGAACATTAAAAATATAAGAATGATTGTAGGCTGTTGATTTGGGTAAGGACCATTTTTGTTGAATAGCACTGAAAAAAAGATGAGGATCTCATTGATGATGATTATTATGATTGATTGTGATGGTGATGATGATGATAATGATTATGTTTAATGGCGGAAATGATGATGATTACAATGACAATGATAATGATGATCGATGTTGCATAGTATGTGGAATAAGCTCTGAAAGAGCAAGACCAGATTTTAAAATTGTGCCTCAGATAATTATGGCTATGAGACTCTGGACAAGTCACTTAATCACTCAGTGTCCTACACTACCTAACTTCCTAAGAACAAAAGCTATAAAAGCAGAATAATTAATATTGCTGGAGTGTAATTCTTTATTGAAATTTTCCTTTACCTTATAGTCTGGACTATTTGTGGTAATTAATCAAAGTAATAATAATAATATGTAGACATATGAATATATGCCCTCCCAATGTTGAATAGAAAGAAGTCCCATGATGAAATAATAAAAATCATTTTTCTGATCCTAAGATTCCACTGAAAGAAAAAAAGACTGTTCTTTTTATCAGTATTTTACCACTATTATTATATGCTACTGAGGCATAAACAATACGTTTCTTTGAAGAATTAAAAGCTAGCCTCACTCAGAGATTCATGAAAAAGCATACAGTACATCTAAGCAATGTAGAATTAGTGAGCAGTTCAGGAAAATTGGAACACAGAATACTATGTAGGGACAGCACAACAAGAGTAGAAGATGGGCTGCTTTTATAGAAGGAATGAGAGATAGCAGAGGAACTCTTGTGATGATTCCTTTCTCTATTACATATCAAGGGAAAATGAGAAATTCATCTACCTGGTAGACTCTGTGATGGACTTATGGAAGGATATAGACAAGAGTGCTACAGGGTAGGCAGGAAAGAGGATGAACATCCCTGGAGAAAACACCCAAATCAATGAGTTTGAAGATGCAAAACACTTCCTCTTTTAAAAGAACTCTGCAATCAGTTTTCCAACCAGTGAAGCAGGTGAGATTATTTTGATTCACAGATGCTACTTAATTTGCACAAAATTTTAAGTGAAAATAGCTAGGTACCTTAGTGTATAGAGCAGCAGGTCTAGAATCAAGAAGACCTGTGTTCAAATCCAGCCTCAGACATTAGGCAATCATTTATCAAAGTTGTTTTAATTTCTCTATCTGTAAAATTAGCTAGAGATGGAAATGTCCAAGGACCCCAGTATCCCTGTGTCCCAGATTTAGTTCACAAAGTCAGACACAACTTTCAAACCTAGTGTCTCTTGACTTCACACCTAGTTTCTCTTGACTTCTGTTACAAAGCTCTAACCATTATACAACATTGCCTTTACAGGAAAAAGGAAAGATTTAAAGGTTAAAAAAAAGCACAATGGGGAGACAGAGACAGATTCAATCAAAGATAGAGACAGGGAGAATAGAGATAAAGGGAAAAATAGAGAGACAGCAGCAAAGAGAAGGCAGACAGACAGAGGGAAAGAATCTAGGAGAAAGTTTTTAATGTGCTACCTTTCTCCAGTCATTGTTATTTCAAATTTCCCTAAAGCTATCTCTCATTACTCTCCCAGAGCACTCTATGTTTAAGGTGGAGATATGTACAGGAAGTGGGGCAGTGGGGATAAATGCTGACTTAGGAGATGTGTTGAAATTGGACATATTCTGTTAAGAAAATCGACTTAGGTTCATTTCTTCATTATGAGTCATCTTGGCAAGTCTTTGCCTGACTCTGAATTCCAGCCTGTAGGGGAGGCAGAGAATAAAATTGAAGAAGGGTCTTTGCTCTGTAGCCTACGCTATTTACTTTATAATATTGGAGTGTAGATTGAAAAGGCTGACCTAATAAAATGGGGCAGTAGGAACTAAGAATCAAATTGGAGTAGAGTCACTATTGTACCAGGAGGATTTAGAGGCATCCCAGGCCAATCAGGGAAACAACCTGAGCATGATGGGGGTGGGGGGTGGGGAGTGAGGGTGGTCTTAGGATTTTGATGATTGGACAAGGTTGTGTATAGATGGAGAGGACCAAAAAGGGCATTTCAGTCAAACGAAATAGAATATTCAAAGGAATCAAGTTGGTAGGCAAGCAGGGGCATGTGCTCAGGAGTCTATCCTGTCTATGGAACAAGATCTGATAAACTGCAAGCTCCTTTATCCCTTTATAGGAGTTCCAAGTAGAGCACAAATAGTGACCATGTCTGTGCAGGATACCATGAGATAGATGTTCCCAAAAAGAATGCTTGTGAAGTGAGCATCTTCATTGATGAACAATTCACAAGTCCAGCTGCAAAGCTACCTGGATTGCCTAGATCATTGAATTTGCAGTCAGAAGACATGAGCTAATTCTGCCATTTCCCATTTCTCTTACTTGGTGATGGCATTGCACCTTGATTTCCTCATTTTGAAAATTAGATAGAGGTGGAATAGATCTCAAATCTCCCTTCCAAATATGGGTCTCTTTAGCTAAGACAATGTGATCTTACTGATAAAATCACAATTCTGTGCTCTGATGCTCTTCACAATCTACTCTCTCCACTACTAATCTCTACTAATCATCACCAGGTGCTTCATCTCAGCTACTCTGTTAATAATCTTTTTCAATCACCCTTACCAGGAGATGACACCATATGAGCATTGGTCCACAATGCTAAGGACCTAGCTCTTTCAGTCTAATCTGTCACATCCTTCAATACATGGACTCATTGAGGTTTCATTCCAAACTTTTTGTCAGTCTACTGAAGGTAAACAATATGGAATAGTAATGTTGTCTTCTTCAGAAAAGTCTAGACTCCCTTCAGTCTATATTATCAGCTAATGATTATGAAACAATCTCTCTTCTCAGTCAGGTTTCTTTATTTAACTGAAATGAGACTTTCCTCAGCTCTTAGTCAGATGTCTTAGGCAATGGCAATTGCCAGACATTATTTAGGGTATAAGATACAAACCAGTAAAATGTTTTATTACTGCCACAATGAAAAGCTCAAGAAGAAAGAAAAAAAACAACTTTTCAAACATTGAGAAGGGCTAAGTAGGATACTGAATGCCTCCATTTCCAAAAAAGTACTCCTGGTAGACAGAAAAGATGTATTATTGCTGGATATACAACTGTTTATCCACCTACCTTAGAGGCAGTTTGTTGGTATTTAAGGAAAGGCACAAAGACATCTCAATTTTCTGAGGTTCCTTCCAACCCTTACATGCTTTGATTGACCAATAGAAACCTGAATGACCTTGAGAAACTCAGTCCTCTTATGTCTCAGTTTACTTATTTCTCATACCCACAATATGGATAGCCTTTGAGATCCCATTTCTCTCTAAATTTCTTTGAATAATCCTAATTTGACACTGACTTCAGAGATCTAAGATGAGGTATCTTTATTTGTCTATTGGTTGACCCTGCTCAAGATATTGGGTGAAAGAAAAGCAAAAGAAGCAATTATGGTATGACTGCACATTTGCACAAATTAAGAGTTTTATTCTAAAATGAAATCATTCATGTCGAAAGGAAAAATACAGTCTCTTCTACCCTTCCCCCCACTATATAAGCAGAAGGTACAAGAGGTCTGTATTGAAATTCAGTCTGCCTTTGGAAGTCTTATTAGCACTTAACCCCTTTTCACTCTTATGTCAACTGCTGAACACCATTTACTAACTGCATCTTCTCCTACTCATGTCTCCTGGTCCCACTTTCATCTTAGTTAATATTAAAACCATTTTGGTTCATTCTTTTTATAACATCTAGGAGGAAGATTCATCAAGGCTGCCTTTCTCAAATGCAAAAGAATCTAGTCACACCTTCCTAAGGAAATGGTTTTACCTAAACTCCTCAACCCCTCTATTCAAAGCAGATTCTATACTATGCAAATAGCAACAGCTGGACAGACCACCAAAGTCCCAAAAGCTATTAATCCTTGCCCTCTGAGTGAAATATTACAGTCTAATCTTTCCTTAGTCTATTTACAAATGAGATTTTTTATTATTACCTCCATTCAATTGCAATTTTCATGAGGCCATGAACTCTGGCATGATGATGATGATGATGATAATGACAATAGGTAGCATTTTTATAAATATTTAATGCTTTCAAAATGTTCTATCCATGTTATCATCCCCATTTTATAGATGAGGAGAGGGTTGTTAATTGATTTTTCCAGAATTGTACAGCTAATAAGTATCTAAGCAAAATTGGAATTCCCATTTTGCTGAGACCATACTCAGCAATTTATCCACTGAAGTATCTTTATGTCTTGGTTTGAAACTTGTTTATTCTCTATATATAGCACAAAGACAACTACTATAATAAGTGTTTGTAAAATTGAATTGACTTTCCATGAAAACAACTGGGGAGAGTGGAAAGATTATGGTAAAAAGCTCCTGGTTGATCTTGGTTTGATGTGAAGAGTTTGTGGCTGAGAAACCATCTGCCAATTCCAGAATCTTTTTTTTTCCTTCTGGGTCAGTGACCCAGCTATTACTTCCTCTACAACACAGTAGTTGACAATAAGACAAGAAATTCCATTAATTGGCAAATAAAATGTGAATTTGCTCATTAATGCCAGACCTGAAAATGGGATAAATGCCTACTGGTTTGCTAGCTGCCCCCTTAAGAAAACTCAGGCCAGCATCTTTAATCTCATCAAGTCATCCCTAATTTAATTTTTCTTCCACAACCAGGAAGAAGCTAAAAGAGTTTAGTCAAGAGAGAATTTGGATGTACAATTCTAAGTTTAGGGAACTTTTAATTAAAAAGTTAAGTAAGAATGATCAGGTGCTACTCAGATTGGAACTGAATAAATTTCTTTTATATATAGATCTAAATAATTTATATTATTCTCACAGTACAGTAATAGTTATAATCTTTATCTTTGGAATGGTTGTCATGTGGAAGTGGTGTACATATATCAGAGCCATTCCTGGGAATGTCTGAGCCCTGAATTTCATCTAGCATGGCAGGGTAGACAGACAACCCCCCCACACACACACACATAGAAAGACAGGGACAGGAAGAGACCTCAGGCAGCATGATATCACTGATGAAAAGGCTGTCTAACCCATTCTGCCAAAGAGGAATCAAGGTCATTTTACATCTTCTTATTTTAACTTATTACTCTTGATAATTAGGTGCAAAAAAGTCAGCTGTTCTTTCACACTTAGAATCTAAAAAGTTGATTACTTGGGGGACAGATATAGCCTGGCAACCCTCACAGTAGGGGTTCTTAACCTGGTGTCCACGAATTTTTATTTTTCATATTGATAACTATTTTCAAAGTAATTGATTTCATGTGCAATTATTAATATTTTATTTTATGCATTAAGAAAAGCATTATACAGAGAAATGTCCATAAGCTTCACCAAATGGCCCAAAGTATATATGACACAGAAGAGCTTAGGAAAACTTACTCTACTCCAAATCATTCATTCTATGGATGAGTAAAAAAAAGAACTGGAGAAGACAGTCTCTTTAACATCTTATATGTGCAGATTATACTTTCCACTACTCCACATTCCCTCTCCATCCATGCCCATCTTTCATGTCCTTTACAACTCAAAAGTATGTGATGATGCTGTGGAAAGTTTCGGATTTGTAGTCAGAGGCCCACGATCAAAGCTTGACTTCTCTATTTAATGTCTTGGATGACCTTACTCAAATACCTAAGAATCTCTGGGTCTCACTTTCTTCACTTATGAAATGAAGAATTTGAACTAGGTGCCCTGAAGGGTAGATATGGACTATCCCTGAATCCTTATTATTGTTCAGTCATGCCACACTCTTGATGACCGTATCTGAAGTTTTCTTGGCAAAGATACTGCAGAAGTTTGCCATTTCCTTCTCCAGTTTATTTTAGAAATGAGGACACCGAGGAAAACAAGAATAAGCCTCCGATGCTCCTGACTCCAGGGATGGTACTCTATCGTTGCATGATCTATCTGCACCATGAATCCTTGAGGTTATTCCATTTTTATCCCTAGAGTCAAGAAGCAAAGACACATGGAATGGATACAGGCAATCTCAATCAATGAATTTCTATAAGGAGTTGGTGAAAAGAACTCAGTGAAGTAGATAGCTTCTTATCCTTTCAGAGAACCAACAGAAACACAATATTAACTCCCCAGTTAGCTATGAGTAGTCTTTTCATTGTCTTGTTCAACAATGAACTTTTCTTGTTTGGCATCTCAAGTTTCAGGGTACAGCAGCAAAAGTTTCCTTGGAGAATTCTTCTGAGCATCCTCATTTGAGCAAAGTCTCTTTCACTAATTCCTTGGAGCTATTGCTTTCCCCCAGAAAGTCATTTTCCTGGGAAAGATCATTTATGGACTGAGTAATAGAAAGTCTGCTGCCTCACTTCATATTGCTTTATCCAAATTGCAATTAGAACACTTAAAAGTGCTTCCATTCATGAAGCATGAATAAGAAAACATCTCAGTTAGTCCCAGTCAGCACTATACAAGGTGAATTTATGTAAAAGAAAATTTGGAGAAATCTTTTGGAATCTAGACTTCCTTTAATTCCAAAACCTCCAAGGAAGATTTCTTGACACCCTTAGTGGTATTTACATTTACATTTACATCTACATTGGTAGAAGGCAGGAAAGTTAACTTGATGCATTCTTCCAAAAATGATGAAGAGTAGCTATAGGCTCTTTGGGGAATATGAAAAAGCATTCAGCATTCTTATCATAGAATCATAAAATTAGAGCTGTAGGGTATCTTAGAAATCGTCTAGGATACTTGAGGGTAGGAAATTATCTGTGTCTTCTTATTCTTAGTGTCTAGCATATAGGAGGCTGTTTCAAATATATTTTGATTGACTGATCTAGTGCAAACAATTTACTTTATAGTTGAGACAACTGAGTCCCAAAGAAAATAAAGGGTTATGCCCCTTTTCTCAAAACCATCAAGAATCAGAGTTGATATCCTAGATTCATAGACTTAGTGATTTTATTCCAATTTGCTTATTTTACAGATGAGACAACTAAAGATCAGTTGACTGTCATTGGGATATACAAGAATTAAATGACATTTAAATCTATGTCTTCTGTCTCTAAATACCATCTTCTTTAGATAGTGAAGAATGAGACAATGCTAACATTTATCTCCATGGGTTATTGTGGGGCTTATGTAAACTGCTTTGCAAACTTTAAATCACTATAGAAATCCTAGCTATTAAGAGGAGTCAGGGTGTGTGAAGCAGCTGTGTGAACCTGAACAAATCAATTCTTTTCTGTATTTTATGTTACTTATTTTTAGAAGGTTGTTTATACCTTTAAAATGCTGTGACACTTTGTTATGATACATCAGCAAATTGATGATCTCATCAATGAAGATCCTTTCCCTATTGGTGGGAATTACAACTAATCTATCCATCATCTTGTTCATGTCTTACTCTAAAGATGTTGTAATGGATGCACCCAATAGGCCGAAGGCTTCCATTTAGGCTTATAAAAATTGTTGATATTTTTAGTGTTGCTTTGTCATCAATTGTCATTAATCTCTCAAGATATTCATGAACAATTCATATTTCTCTAATTATTTTTGTCTGTGTGAAAAGTGTTTGTAATGATATACATTATAGTCTTTGAGCTATTCTTGATAGACTTCCAAGAATTTCATATTGACTGAGGTCATTTTAAAGGGAATTTTTCTTTATATCTCTTGTGACTGAGTGTTGTTGATAGTATATAGAAATGCTGGAGATTTGTGTTTTGTTCATATTTTACATCCTGCAACTTTATGAAAGTTAGTTGTTTCAGTTTCTTTTTATTTGATTTTCTTGAGTTCTCTAAGCATACCATTATATCATCTGCAAAGAGTAAGGGTTTTGTTTTTTATTGCCTATTTTTATTCCATTCTTTTTCCTTATTTTATTGCTATAAATAGCATTTCCAATACAAACTTGAATAACAAAAATGATGGAATTGTTTTGCTTGTTCCAACCTGATTACATTGGGAGGGTTTCTACTATCTTCCCATTACAGATAATGCTTGCTGTTGGTTTGAGATAGTTGCTATTTATTTTTAAGGAAAATTCCATTTATACCCATACTTTCTAGTTGCTTTAATAGGAATGGGTGTTGTATTTTGGCCAAAGCTTTTTCCTACATCTTTTGAGATAAACATATGATTTCTGTTGATTTTGTTATAAATTTATTCACAAGCTGATTGTTTTTCTAATATTGAATCAGTTATGCATTCCTGATATAAATTCTACATGGTCATAGTATATGATTCTTGTGATGTGTTGCTTTCATTTCCTTCCTAGTATATAAATATTTTACATCAATGTTCATTAGGGAAATTGGTCTATACTTTTCTTTTTCTGTTTTTGCTCTCATTGGCTTAGTTCAAAATCAAATTTGTGTCATAAAATGAATTTGATTGGACTTATTCTTTAATTTCTTTGGTTGTTATGGTATTGGGATTAATTGTTTGTTAAATGTTTGTTTGCTCAACTTTTTAAAAATTTTTCATTTTTTTCTTTTCTATCGGTAACAACAAATCCACATCCTCTTTCTCCCAAAATAAACCATCTCTTAATAACAAATATATATATATATATATATATATATATATATAGTCAAGAAAATCAAGCAATATATTGGCCATAAAGGCAAATGCCAGCCTTGGTTTTATGCCTCTCATCTAGTAGCTCTCAAAATTTGGTTCAGAGACTCTAGGAATCTAGGATGCTTTCAGCACATTTGTGGGGTCAAAACTATTTTCATAATAATAATAATAAAATTTTTGACAAGTAATATAGTAATTTTACATAAATTCATACATAAACAAAAGATCTTTGGGGTCCACAATAATTTAAGAGTAAAAAGGATTCCAAAGGTGCAAAACTTTGAGAACTTCTAATGTAGTTCACCATTTTTTTACAGAAAGGTAGAAGATATGCTTCAGCTGAGATCTTTTGATTATATGGTAGATTTCTGCTTTACTTCTTTTTACCTTTAATATTACTTTGCCTATCATAGACACAAAATAATACAAAATAATAATAGACACAAAAATACACACACACATGTATGTGTGCTAAATGTGCTAAATGATGACATTAGTTACTCGAGCATAGGTCTTCTAAGCCTCTCCTACTAAGTGAAGCCTATAGAATGTCTTCTTAGTATTATGGTTTTTCAGCATTCTGGTATTTCTCCTTGCTACTGGGGAGAAGGTAGTGGGTGGGATGCATTGTGAAGTCTGGGGGAAGGTAGAAGTTACCAAGCATAACCGGATCTGGGTGAAGGCTTCCCTGGAGAGAAGTTTTCATATCAGTGACTGCTAACCACATTTGGCTTGCATTGATCTTTATTCTCAAGGGGATCTATCAAAGGGGATAAGAAAGAAAAGAAGAAATCCCAAAGGAGAAAGTGTTACACAGCACAGCACAGTTGTTGACACTGTCCAAGTTGTCTTCTGGAAACAGAATTCCACCTTATGTAGCCTGAAACTTGATCTGTTTTATGCAACAAATCTCAGACTGTTCATCAAAGAACCTAGGTTAGGGTTCAGATAGTGAGAGAGTCTCAATATAATATTCACTTTTTAATAACCTCAAACTAGTGTTTATCAGATGAAGATAACAGTGAGATTTATTAGTCAAAAGATATA
This sequence comes from Macrotis lagotis, assembly GCF_037893015.1. NCBI lineage: Eukaryota > Metazoa > Chordata > Mammalia > Peramelemorphia > Peramelidae > Macrotis > Macrotis lagotis. The sequence continues at coordinate 891,552,381 of NC_133658.1, forward strand.
GATGTTTTAGTCATGTTTTGAGTCTAATTTCAAACTAGATTCATTTTGTTTATTTCAATTTAAAGTATTTATTTGTAGGTATTTCTTCACATAGACTCTCCAAAAGTGATTATTCCTCTCTCTTGCCAGTTGCTGAATTTGAGATGGGACCTTAGTTTGATGTTACTATTGGTGATATGGAAAATATTTCATTTGATAAATAATAGTTTGAAATTCTTTTGAGAACCATTTATGTCCTCTGAATATTAATAAACTGAGAAATGGTAATGTTGCATATATTTATCTTAATTCACTAAATAGTTTGGTAATCGAATTAAATTCATTAAGTATTTAAAATTTTTCTGGCACTATTCTAAGTTTGAGTAATACAAATCAAATAGATAGTCCCTACCCTCTAAAAGTTACATTCTAATGGAGGAAGACAACACATAAAAAAGAAGGTGGAAATAGAGGAAGAGGGAGTAGGGCAATGTAGGAGAAATCAGAGATTGAGCTTTTTTTAATTTGGGGGGAGAGGTAGGGAGACATGATTAGCCAGGGCTTTCTCCTTAAAATTCAGCTTCTGGAAGGAACTAGCCAATCAGAGGGAAAATCCATAAGAATGGAGGCCATTTCTAATTCTGAATTGAGCTTCCAGGATGAGTGGTTTTTGTACATTGAAGGAAAGTACAGGGGAGTCAAAAGTATAGGCTGTCATTCCTCTGTCAGAGATATTTGATGCAAAGTTTAGTTTCCTCACATTGCATTTGCCTTCTGTATGCTAGCTGTATTGGTTCATGGCAAAGGGTTTTTTTTAATATTGTATAAGCAAATTATTTCTAATTGATCTTTTAGACTAACACTTAATTGATTTAAAAATTCTTCCCTTAGTTATAGCTGGGGAAAGTATCTGATTGTGTTTTCTTTCATTTTTTAATGCCATATCATTTTAATTTAGGTTAAATATACATTTTGTTTCTCATGGTATGTGGTGTAATATATCGACCTAAATTCAATTTCTGTCAAATTATTTTCTAATCTTCTCAACAGTTATTGTCAAATACACATGTATCGGGGTTCGAGAAAAAGAAAAGCAAATACAAAATGAACAAAATATTATATCCAATCACTGCATATCAGTAAAATGACTAGGAAATCTCACATTTATGAGCAAAGGAAAAATTGGCTTCCCTGGATTTGCTTTTCAATACATCTATTGTCTGTATCATTAAGAATTATCCTCCATGAGGTAGCCACCAGCCATGGTCACATTCCAAGCTTCTAACTTGGTCCTTCTCATCTTTTTTTAACCAGAATTTTTAACTTCCTTTAAGTCATTTCATTTATTTTCAGTCTTGCTATGCCATATGTGAATTAACAAAATATCAAAAACAAGCTGGGACTCCATTAATTGGAGAAGGGCAAATAAAACATAGTATATGAATAGTGGAATTGTAAATATCATTGATCCTATAATTAATTTGTTTTCATGGATTCCTAGATTTTAAAAAAAATCACTCTATCAAGGCAAATTGGGAGTTGCTTGGGAATGTATAGTCATAAAAAATTGTGTAGAGACTTCCAGTCAAGATAGCAGAGAGAAGATAGGGACTGTGTTAAGGTCTCCTGGTTTCTCCTCAAAAATAACATGAAAGAAACCTCTTAACAGAAATTCGATAGACAAAACCCAGAAAGTGAAGCTAGGAGAAGAACACATACCAACAAGGGCTGTCTCAGGGGACTGTGGGCAAACCAGGAGAGGAGAGCAGAGGGGAGAAGCCAGAGGACTAGCCTTAGTCACATGAGACTTTGGTAAGTGCTTGGTGTGGGATCCAACTTCAGCCACTTAGTCTTTGGTGGGGGGAGAGGTTTGGTTCCAGCAGAAAGAGCTTCAGAGCACACTTGGGGAACATGGAAAACAAGCAGCTGGGGGCCTGGGATCTGAGCTCCATACTTTCAGCAGAGCCCTTTCCCAGAACAAACAATAAACAACCCCCTACCCCCTCAGGCTGAAGTGTGAGCAAAAGAGTACCCTCATCAGAAAGAGAGATTAACTCCCTCCCCCAGGGTTTAGCACATTATTCAAGGTCAATTTAGACACTGTTGCTGAGGGTCTCAAACTCTCCAGAGGAAGCATTCAGTGCTCCCTACTGGCTAGCCCTTGGAATCACTAAACCAAGTGAACAAAACCCCTAGGATCACCAAAAGCAAAAGTCAACACCCCCCCCAATTCAAGATCCTTAGAAAGATGAAGAAAGGCCATCAAAGGGGCCTGTAGAGAAATACTTAGAAAAAATAGATTCTAACCCACAGTGATCTAGCATTTCTGAGGAGAATATGAATTGGTCCCCATCTCAGAGAGATTTCCTTGAAGAAATCTGGAAGGTGTTTAAAAATTGATTGGAAAAATGGAGAAAAGAAACGCAAGAGAAAATTAACAACTGCAACAAGAAAACATATCTTTGGAAAATTCAGTTGAGCAAATATGAAAAGAAAATAATCCTCTTAGACCCTCAATTGGGCAAATGCAAAAAGAAAATGATTCTCTCAAAACTGCACTTGGGAAAATGGAAAACTCCTTCAAAAATAGAATTGACCAACTGGAAAAGGAATTGCAAAAGGTAAATGAAGAAAATTCTTCTCTTAAAAGAATGAATGGAATTGGTAGAAACTAATGACTTCATAAGAGAAGAAGATTCTGTTACAATAAACCAAAAGATCGAAAAAAAATGGAAGAAAATGTAAAATACCTCATCAGCAAAACCACTGACCTTGAAAAGAGATCAAGGTGGGACAACCTGTGAATTAAAGGCCTTCTTGAAAACATTGAAAAGAAAAAAAAAACACCTGGATTTAGTGATGGAAAATTGCCTGATGTCATGGAACCAGAGGGCAAAATAGTTATTGAAAGAATACATTGATCCCCTCTGGAAAGAGATCCTAAAATTAAATCCCCAAGGAATGTTGTAGCCAAGTTCCAGAACTATCAGATAAAAGAGAAAATCCTGCAAGCAACCAGAAAGAAATGATTTAAATATCAAGGAGACACAGTAAGGATTACATGGGGATCAAAGGGCCTGGAATGAGATATTCTGAAGAGCAAGGGAACTTGGAATGCAGCCAAGAATTCACTTCCCAGCAAAAGTGAGCCTTTTCTTCCAGGGGAAAAGATGGACATTTAATGCAATGGGAGACTGCCAACATTTCCTGATGAAAACAATCCAAGCTAAATAGAAAATCTGGACATCAAACAGGAATCTCAAGAGACACATGAAAAGGATAAAAAAAAGGATAAAGGAAAAAACCTAGCTATCCAATAAGATGAACTTGGCTAAATCCCTACCTGAGAGAAAGACTCTAATAACTCTGGAAAATTACAACTCTGTTAGAGAGAATATACTTAGCCAGAAATGATGAACACCCATAAATGTTCTGTGACTCAGATATAATGATTTAAAACAATACCTCCTTAAAAGGGGGCAACAGTAAAGAGATGGGAGGATGGAGGAGATTGAATAAGGTAAATCCTATTACATCAAGAGGTACAAAAGACCTATGGTAATAGAGGGGAAGAAGGGAGTCAGTGAGAACCACCTGAATCATCATCTCATTAGACTTAGCTTAAAGTTAACTTACACACACTCAGTTAAGTTAAGAAATTTATCTTACCTTTCAAGTATTAAAAGGGGAAAGGGGGAGGGTAGGCAGGGAAGGGGAGAAAAAGGGAAACTAACAGAATGAAGGAAAGAAGAGGAAAAGGGAAAGGGGAAAGGGGGTTAGATATCAGAAGACAAACACACTGAATGTAGCAGATTTCAGAAACAAAACACTGGGGAATATGGATAAAGGGGGAAAAGAGGGAAAATGTAAACAGAAGAAAGATACTTTGAATGTGAATGGGATGAACTCTCCCTGAAAAAGGAAAGTGAATAACAGAGTGGATTAAAAAACAGAATCCTAAAATATACTGCTTACAAGAAACTAATTTGAAGCAGAGAAATACATATAGAGTAAAGGTAAAGGGTTAGAGCAAAATATATTTTGTTTCAGCTGAAGTGAAAAAGGCAGGGCTGGCAATCCTTATCTCAGACAAACTAGCTGCAAAAAATAGATAGCATTAAAAGAGATAAGGAAGGAAACAATATCCTTTTAAAAGGTATCAAAGGCAATAAAATACTTTCAATACTAAATATGTATGTACCCAGTGGTATAGCATCCAGATTTCTATAGGAGAAATAGAAGTAGTTACAGGAAGACATAGACAGCAAAACTCTACCAGTGGGAGACGTCAACCTCTAGCTCTCAGATTTAGATAAATGTAACCATAAAATAAAGAAGAAGGAAGTTAAGGAGGTAAATAGATTGTTAGAAGAACTAGAAATGATAGACCTATGGAGGAAATTGAATGAGGATCAAAAGTAATGTGCCTTTTTCTTTGCAGTACATGGCACTTACACAAAATTGACCATGTACTAGGACATAAACACTTAATGATCAATTGAAGGAAAACAGAAATAGTGAATACATCTTTCTCAGATCACAATGCAATAAAAGTCATATGCAATATTGGTCCAGAGAGATATAGACCCAAAACTCATTGGAAAATAAATAACCTCATTTTAAAGAATGAGTGGATCAAACAACAAATTAAAGAAATAATTAATTATTTCATCCTGGATAATGAAAATAATGAACAACATACCAAAACCTATGGGATACACTCAAGGAGGCTGTCAGGGGATATATAATATATTTAAATGCTTACTTGGATAAATTAGAGAAAGAGGAAATAAATGAGCTAATTATGCACTAAATGAACTAAACAATTTAGAGATAGAACAAATTAAAAACCCCAATAAAATACAAAATTAGAAATTCTAAAAATAAAAAGAGCAATTAATAAAATCAAAAGCAATAAAAGAATTGAACTAATAAATAAAACCAAGAGTTGGTTTTATGAAAAAACAATAAAATTGATAATCCTCTAGTCAGTTTGATTAAAAAAAGAAAGAAAACTAAATTGCTAGTATCTTAAATGAAAAAAGGTGAACTCACTCCCAACAAGGAGAAAATTAAAGTATAAGTTCAGAATTATTTTGTCCAACTCTATGCCAATAAATTTGATAATCTTAGTGAAATGGATGAATATTTGCAAAAATATAAATTGCCCAAGCTAAATTAAGAGTAAATTGAATACTTAAATATTTCAGAAAAAGAAATCCAACAAAATTCAAACAAAATTCAACAAAATAGAAATTCAAGGCTTTATTGACTCTCTAAGAAAAAATCTCCAGGGACAGATGGATTCACAAGTGAATTCTATGAAACATTTAAGGAACAACTGGTTCCAATTCCTTATAAACTCTTTGGAAAAATAGATGAAGATGGAACTCTGCCTAACTCTTTCTATGACACCAATATAGTGCTGATACCTAAACCAGGAAGAGTTAAAACAGAAAAAATATATAGATCAATCCCCCTGATGGATATAGAGAAAAAAATCTTAAATAAAATCCTAGCAAAATGATTACAACCAGTAATGACCAGAATAATACATTATGACAAAATAGGATTTATCCCAGGAATGCAGGGTTGGTTCAATATTAGGAAAACTGTTAGTATAATTAATTATAATTAATTATATCAACTATAATCATATCAATAACAAATCAATTAGAAATCATATGATTATATCAATAGATGCCAAAATATAGCACATATTCCTACTAAAAACACTAGAGAGTGTAGGAATAAATGGATTTTTACCTTAGAATAATAAGTAGTATCTATCTGAAACCATCAACAAGCATTATATGCAATGGGGATAGACTAGAGACATTCCCAGTAAGATCAGGGGTAAAACAAGGATGCCCATTATCGCCACTGCTATTCAACACAGTATTAGAAATGTTAGCTTCAGCAATAAGAGAAGAAAAAGAAATTGAAGGAATTAGAATTGGGAAGGAAGAAACAAAACTCTCACTCTTTGCAGATGACATGATGGTATACTTAGAGAATTCCAAAAAATCATCTAAAAAACTACTAAAAATAATTAACAACTTTAGCAAAGCATCAGGATATAAAATAAACTCCCATAAAACCTCAACATTTCTATATATGACTAGCAAGATGTGGCAGAAAAGAACTAAAAGAAGAAATCCCATTCAAAGTAAACAGACAATATAAAATACTTGTGAGTCTACCTGCCAAGACAGATTATTACTTTTAATTAAAAAAAGAAACAAACATTATATTATTATGTAATTTTTCTATCTCTTATACTTTATTCTTCTTCCTTAAGGATATGATTTCTCTCTCAACACATTCAACTTAGATCAATGCATAGCATGGAAATGAAGACTAACTGACTGTCTTCTATGGGGGTGAGGGGGAGGGGAAGGGAAGGAAGATTAGGGAAAAATTGTAAAATTCAAAATAAATAAAATCTTTCTTTTATTAAAGAAAAGATTTTTATAGAACATTAAGAGTATAAGTGACTTGTCTGTTCATGTGGTGAATATTCACCAACCATAGGATTTGAATTCAGGTCTTCATTGCTCCAAGGTGAACTCTGTTTACTACACCTAGCCGCTACATATATATGGCTTAACTGGATTTTATAGTGCCATCAAAAAGAATCATTGTGGAGATTTCAGAAAAAACATAGAATGACTTATATGTACTTATGAAGAGTATAGCAACCAGAACCAAGAAAATAATATACACAATGACAACAATATACAAATACAAGTTGTAATTAAAGGAAACCAAACAGTAACTGCAAGGGCATCTCTGGTCTTGGTAGTATAGATGATGAAAGTACTCCCTTATTCTCAGAAGAGAAATGGTATTGTTGGTATGAAATACTACATTTATTACAGTCCTTTTGTTTGTTGCTTTCGTTTAATATATTTTTCTTTAATATGAGGGTTTGGTATGGCCAGAGTGGAGTGTGAAATATGTGGAAATGTCTATAATAAAAAGCTAGAAGTATTGGCTCTGTTTTTTTCTGCCTACATGACCTTAAGCTTAAAATCTTTGAGTTCAGTCTTCTCTTATGTAAAATGAAAGAATTCAATTAGATGTCCTCTAAAATTCAATTAAATTTTGCTTCATTATATGTTTATGTCACGAATTACTTGAGATCAGTAGGATCAAAAATTCATCAATAAGATCAATGAATAACATTTCCCAGATGTGATCCAACCCAATCCCAATTTTTCTTCCTCCTTCCCTGGGTTTCTTTGGTGTAGGGCACTTCTGATGAGGAAATAACTATACTAATGCAAAATAGCAACTGTCCTGTATTTTATAGTCTTCGAAATTTTCCTGCAGTACTAGAAAGTTAGAGTATAGCTGAACCTTCCCTGGCTCTAGAATCGAAGGACATAGTTTCAAATTCTGCCTATCATGCTATCTTTAAGTCCTTGAGAAAATTGACCAAATTCATTCTGTTTAAACTTCTCACCTAGAATATTAAAATAACCTTCTAATTGCTTTCTGCCTCAAGTCTCTCCCCGTGATAGTCTATCCTCACCTCAGCTGTCAAAGAGATCTTCCTTAAGCATAGGTTGGCCTATGTCACTACCACAGCTAATAAAAGTTATTAACTCCCTATTACCTCTTGGATCCCATATGAAGTTCTTAATTTGACATTTAAAATTCTTCATAATCTCTCCTTTTCTTAATTTTTCAGTCTTAAAATTTATTTCTTTTATACAAACTACAAACCATCTAAACTAGCTTATTAGTTGTTATTCTTTTTATATTTTTTTTTATTTTTTGGTTTTAGCAAGGCAATGGGGTTAAGTGATTTGTCCAAGGTCAGACAGCTTGGTAATTATTAAATATCTGATGTAAGATTTGAAATCCAGGGCTTGTGCTATATCCACTGTGCCACCTAGCTGGCCCCTTTAGTTGTTTACTAAAAGGATGCTCTACCTACTATTTCTGTTTCTTTTCTTTTCCCACCTCACCTTTGCCTCTGAGTTTCATTGACTTCCTTCAAAATTCAAAATTCAGATCAACTCCTAAGTTTTTTGGTGCCTTTGCTCATTCTCCCCATTCCCCACAGTATTAGTGCCTTTCCCTTCATCTTACATTCTATTTACTTACTGCTTGTCCTCCATTTCCTTTTTTTTCTTTTAAATTTATTTTTTATTCTCATTTTGTACAAATTTTTTTTACATTAATAAAATATTCTTGTTTAAACAAAATACCCCTCCTCCCCTGTGAATATAGATAGACGTGTTTGGGTGAAAAAAAGTAAAGGGGAGAGAAAAAAATTAAAATAAAATAAAAAAATAATAATAGTAATAATTGTAGGTATGGCCGGGTGGAGCAATGGACGAAGCACCAGTCCTAGAGCCACAAGCACCCGAGTCCATATCCAGCCTCGTAAACCCAACAATCACCCAGCCATGTGACATGCAAGCCACCCGATCCCTACTGCCCTGCAAACCCCCCCCCAAAAAAAAAGAAAGAAAAAGAAGACCCAAAATAAAATAAAATAGTAATAATAGTAGGGGTGGCTGGGTGGCAGACAGAGCATTGGCCCTTGATCCAGGAGCACCTGGGTCCAAATCTGGCCCCAGACAACTAAATATCACCCTGCTATGTGGCCCCAGGCAGGCCATCCAGCCCTACTTGCCCTGCACCCTCCCCCAAATAATCATAACAAAAAATGTGCTTGAGTCTTTGTTCTAACACCAACAACTCTGTCATGGGTGGATCTCATTCTTTATGATAAGTCCATCACAAAAGTTATTTCCATATTTTTCCACCTTTGCCATTGCTGATCGCAACTTTCTCCTTTCTTATTTCTCCACTACCATATACTCTATTTTCTCTCTCCTTTCGCTATGACTCTGCTATAGGGTCACTGAGTGGCACAGCAGAGAGATCCCTGGTCCAAGAAGCCCTGAGCCCCCATACCACCCCTTAGGCCCAGAATCCACCTGGACCTGTGGTCCTGGGCAGGCCTTCCATTCCCAGCCCCTTGCAAGAAATAAGAAAGAAAATGTGTTATATCTGGCCACTCTGGCCCCATGGTCCATCCTATCCTCCTTTATTCACATCCCCACCCCTTCCCCCTGCTCCCCCCTCCTTCTTACTCCAGATGTCTATACCCCATTGAGTATATTTGCTGTTTCCTCTCCTAGCCATCTCTGATGAGAGCAAAGTTTCTCTCATTCCCCCTTGCCTCACCCCTTCCATATCATTGCAATAGCTCATTGTAATAAAACAAATCTTATGTTAAATATCTTGGACTATTCCCCCTCTCCTTTTTCTTTCTCTCATTCCATTTCCCTTTTTTTTCTATGGACTCCATTTTTATGCCATATTTTATCTTCAAATTCAGCTTTCTTCTGTGCTCCAACTATAAAAGCTCTCTCTACCTGCTCTATTAACTGAGAAGGTTCATATGAGTATTATCAGTGTCATTTTTCTATGCAGGAATGCATGCAGTTCATCCCCATTAAGTCCCTCATATTTCCCCCCTCTCCTCCAATCTCTATGCTTCACCTGAGTCCTGTATCTGAAGATCAAACCTTCTGTTCAGCTCTGGCCATTGCAAAAGGAACCTTTGAAATTTCCCTGGTTCATTGAAAGTCTATCTTTTTCCCTGGAAGAGGACATTCAGCCTTGCTGGGTAGTTCATTCTTGGCTGCATTCTAAGCTCTCTTGCCTTCTGGTATATTGTATTCCAAGCCCTACGAGCTTCCAATGTAGCTGCTGCTAAGTCCTGTGTGATGCTGACTGCAGCTCCATGAGATTTGAAATGTGTCCTTCTGGCTGTTTGTAATATTTTCTCTTTGACTTGGGAGTTTTGGAACTTGGCTATAATATTCCTAGGGGTTGTTTTTTTGGGATCTCTTTCTCTGGGGGATCAGTGGATTCTCTCTATTTCTATTTTGCCCTCTGCTTCTAGAATATCAGGGCAATTTTCTTGTAGTAATTCTTTGAAAATGATGTCAAGGCTCTTTTCCTGATCATAACTTTCAGGCGTTCCAATAATTTTTAAATTATCTTTCCTAAGTCTGTTTTCTATATCAGTTGTTTTTTTTTTAATGAGATATTTCATAGTTTCTTCTAATTTTTCATTTTTTTTGGTTTTGAAGTTTTGATTCCTGATTTATGGTAAATTCATCAATCTCCCTGAATTCTATTCTTTGTCTGAAGGATTTGTTCTCCTCAGAGAGTTTTCTTATCTCTTTTTCCATCTGGCCAGTTTTGCTTTTTAAAGCATTCTTCTCCTCAATAAATTTTTGAACTGTTTTATCCATTTGACCTAAGCTGTTTTTTAGCATGCTATTTTCTTCAGCATTTTTTTTTAATTTCCTTGACTAAGCTGCTGACTTCATTTTCATGTTTTTCCTGCATCTCTCTCCTTTCTTTTCCCAGTTTTTCTTCGAACTCCCTCATTTGATTTTCAAAGTCTTTTTTGAGCTCTATCATAGCCTGAGCCCAATTTCTGTTTTTCTTGGAGTCTTTAGATGCAGGAGCTTGTGCTTCTTCATCTTCAGACTGAGTATTTTGGTCCTTCTTGGACTCATTTGCAAAATATTTCTCAATAGTCTTCTTTGTGTTTCTCTGTTTGCTCATTTTCCCAGCCTGGGCCTGGTTTGGGGTGTTTCTTGAGCTTTTGGGACACTCCCACAAGGGTCTCAGTGTTGTGCAGCTCTGTCCTACCTCCTGGTCTGTGAATGACCATAAGCGCCTCCCTCTGCCAAGGGGCTGAGGTGGGGGGGGGCTGCTGTTCTATGGGGGGGCCTAGACTGCAATCAGAATCTGAATGTGTTCAGAGCCCCAGAGTCCTTTTTCAGGGGCCGAGGACAGAGCTAGGCAGTCGCTCTTCACGCCCCTCCCTCAGCTCAATGGGCTCATGCCCTGGGGGCTCCTGCTTACCCACTCTGCCAGCTTCTGTTCCTGGATCAGGGCTGGGGAAAGAAGATGCTGCTTTCTGTGTGCCCTGAGGGCTGGGCTCCACGTGCTCACTCTGGCAGAGGCCCCCTGCTGTTCCCCCATTTTTGTGCCCGGTGCTCCTCGGGGTGCAGCTCAGGAGACTCCCCCGCTGCTGTGACCTGAGGCTCCCAGCGTCCTGGGGCTGCCTCCGGGATGCTGAGGTTCTCTGGCTCTGGCAGGCCACCCCTCTGGTAGGCCGCCTCTCCAATCCCAGGGAGCAGAGCCTTTCTGCTCTTTTCCCAGTTACCTTGAGTAGGAGAACTGCCTCACTGGGTCCCTTTGTGGGTTCTGTCTCTCAAAAGTTTAGTTAGAGTCCTTAGCTGATGCATTTTATCAGAGAGCTCCTAAGACTGGATCCCTTCTTGTGGGCATCTTGGCTCCGCCCCAAGCACAGACCTTGTCCTCCATTTTCAAAGATGACTAATGATATTCTGATTGATATTTTAACTCTCATGTGAAGTCTGTTTAAGTGGGGTATGGTTGCAAAAAGTCATCAGTCTCATTTCTGTTCCAGTCACTGAAGTCCAGTGATAAGACAAAAGTCAAGATGACTAATAACAGCCTAGGATGCAGTGGATGACTATAGCATATCCAATGTCTGATAAAGCACCAACTTCAATTGCCGTTTTGGTCATTGGAATAAAATATTCTCATCTGCCCTTTCCATTGGGGGGAATCTTTGCATGCTTTAAGTAGACATTCCTCTAATTCACTGATGGTTTGGAGATCTATCAATTTACATATAATCTGGTTTAGGCCATCTGACTTAAAGCTTACCAGGATATGATTGATATGAATGCTACAGCTTTTTGGAGTTATTAGTGAGAGTTGGGTGAAACACGGCCACCAAAAGTGGATGAACATTCCTGAAAAGGGCTCAACAAACCCTCATACCAGAGGTGTAGTCCTCTTGGAACACTCCATACATTCTAAGTATTGCACATGGGGCAAGTTATTTACATGTTGTTTCTCTACTAGAAAATAAGTTTTCTGAAGTCAAGGCCTATGGTTGTATAGGTTTTGCTTGCTTTGTTTCAATTTAAAATTTGAAGCATCCCCAGTATTTCACACAGTGTCTGGAATATAGTAAATAGTTTATTAATTAGATAATGGATTATAAACTATTTGAGTTTCAATTTCCTCCTTTGAAAAATAAGGAACTTGAATGAGAGTGTCTGAGGCTTCTCCTAGCTCTATAATTCAAAGACTTTTTCAGAATAATACAGCTAATATATGCCAGAGGTTTGATTTGAACCCAGTTCCTCTTTATTTTAAGGCCAGCTCTCTAGTTTCTCTGTCATATTGCGTCTAAAAATGGACCTAAATTAATTTTTCCCATTCAATATTAATGCGTCTGAAAAACTTTCAAATGTTCTAAACCGCATTCACAAAAAAATACTGACCTTCCTATAAAGTTAATTCTCAACACATTTTCCCCCTAAGAGACAAAGCAAGTGTCTGTCAACTCCAGGTGTCCCATGAATTGACCTTGACCTAGTTTCTCATTTTTCTAAGCTATCACCCAGAAATCTTGATCAAGGTGAGAGTCTGAGCTGAGAAGAATTTTGTTCCTTTATCCCATACAAAAATAATAGCATCCCTAAGCCCTGGTGCTTATAGACTGTCAACAGAAACCTTTAGGTCATAGATCATAAGAACATCTTTCTCTCCCCCCCAGGTTGTTTGTATTAAAACATAGAACACAGACTCCCCAAGTCCAGAGAGATGAAAAAGGAATATGCAAGTAGAGACAAGTGAATATTTTAAATGCATCAATTGAGAAAAGATGATAGTTTTCTATTGTGATTTTTCTCAAGTTTTTTCTCTGCTCATCACAATCAGAATGTTTCTTTGAATGTCATCTCATTGGTTATAATTTGGTATATAGATAGAGTACTGGATGTTGTCTGAAGACCTGAGTTCAAATTTGATCTCAGGCACTCCCTAGCTCCCTAGATCATTTAACTTCTGTCAATCATGAGGCAGTTAGCTGTCAGAGTGGATAAGTGCTGAGTCTGAAAAAAAGTCATCTTCCTGACTTCAAATTTGTTCTTAAGATACTAAGTTTGTGACCCTGTAAAAGTGACTGGAGTGGTTTTTCATTTCCTTCTCCAGTTTGGCATCATCCAATTTATTCATTCATTCATTTATTTGTTTGTTTGTTTGTTTATTTTTTGCAAGGCAATGAGATTAAGTGACTTGCTTAAGGTCGCACAGCTAGGAAATTATTAAGTATCTGTGGTTGTATTTGAACTCAGGTCCTCCTGACTCCAGGCCTGGTGCTCTATCCACTGCACCCCATCATACAGTTTATAAAGGAGAAAAGCCTAACTCCAAAATGTGACTTGACCAAAGTCACACAATGAAGTGACTTGCCTAAAGGTAAGAAAGAGCAGAGCTGGGATTCAAACTCCCATACTTTATCTCCAAATGCAAGAATTTTTCTAGAGTATCTCACTGGAAGTGCCCAATAGCTGTGGGACTCTAAAGAGAAATAAATCAGCATAGGCTTAATGGAAAACAAGGAGCCCTTCTAATGTCTACCATAGTTGAAGGCCAAGAAAGTATCCTTAAGGGTTTTTTCTCTTTTTCATTTCCTTTCTGGTTGTTTGTAAGAGTCTGCTTGTAGGGGAACCCTAAAAATACTTGGTAATCATAAGAATAATAATGATAATATTTGTTATTTATATAGTTATTTGACGTCTTCAGAGCTTTTTCAATATATCATTGCATGGGGGTGGCTAGGTGGCACAGTGGATAAAGCACCGGCCCAGTCTCAGACATTTAATAATTACCTAGTTGTGTGGCCTTGGGCAAGCCACTTAACACCATTTGCCTTGCAAAAACCTAATGTGTATATATATATATATATATATATATATATATATATATATAAAATTTCATTTTTTTTCTTATGGCAATCTTGTAGGATTGTTCTTTAACTATTGCCCAATTTTCATGAAGGGAGAAATTCTGAGAAAGAAACTCTAATCATAAAGGCAATAGATAAGAAAGTAAAGATTTCAATCTAAGTCTTCCTCACTCCCAGTCAAACTCTATGCATTACTCATTATGAGAGACATTAAAGTGGGAGACATACTGTGTAATGAATAGAACACTGCATGTGGAATAAGGAAGGCCTGGCTTTGAATTGTTCCTCAAATATTGGCTAGCTATTTGTCCCTGCTTTAGTTACTCATCTGCAAAAGGAAGGGAAAGATAAGAACACCTCCCTCCCACAGTTGTTGGGAAGAAGGAATGAAATAATGTATATGATACTTTTTTTAACCTGCAAACATAAAAAAAACCTCCTTAAATGTGACCTCTATGCTGCCTTTCACAACATTATTCTCTAGCAATCACCAGTTTTCAGATAAACAGATCCTTTCAACCAGAAAGATTGTATACGTATGGGTTTCATAGAGTGGTTTATTTCTCAAAAATTCATTAGAAGACCTTGGTTACATCCTTTCTCTTGCTCCTTCATCTCACTGCCATCATAGAACGCATCTGGTATGAAAGAGCATAGGAAGATCTATCATCACTTGGAAGGCATCATTCTCTCTTTGTTTGGGATACCCAGGAACTGACAAAACTTGTTGAGATGAAGAATCACTAGACCTTGCTCTCTGCCTTGCTACTGACTCCTAAGGTCCTCCATGTCTGGGTTCTATTTTTCTAAACTAACTTAAAGGCTTCCTCTTCAGTGTAGCATTTTCATTACTTCTGGAACTTTCTGACCCTGAATTTGCTTGTATGTATTATCTACCTTAATAATTGTCTAAGATCCTTGATAACAGGAACAATTATAATATTTTTTCTATATGTAAACCCAGTACTGAATCCAGTACCTATCACATCACAAGTTTTTAATGAATTATTTTCCAATAACTTAGTTCCCTCAAATGCATAAAAGGGGGATTAGAGGGGGGGTTCCCTAACAAGCCAAAAATTTGCATTGAGATTCAAATAAAATAACATATCTAAAGCACTTTGGAAATTTTTAAATGCTATATACATTCAAGAAAGTCATACTTTTGAGTCCATGCTATGGGTTTCCATGGATAATTCCCCTGTAATCAATTCACCCTTTCCTCAGTGACTATGTCTGCATCAGCATTAGGTAACTGGAAGCAAAGTTTGCTGAACATTAGTTTTCTTTTTTTTTTTCCTTTAAAGAAAAAAAAAAAATGCCCTGACACGACTATTTACTGTACCTGTGACTTTCATTTTAGTCAGGTCTATGGAAAAAATGAAAAAGAAGAAGAAAAATATAACTTCCTTACATCACCTTCTTCACTTAGTCCTCCACCAGAAATGTAAATACCAATCTGACACCTTCTGCTAGGAGCGATAATGTAGCAGTGTCTCACAATGATGTCCTGTCACTCCTTCCAGCCAGAAGGACGTCTGCCTTGTTTATTTGGCATCTCATGACTGAGCAGAAAGCCAAGACTGTCGTTTTTGTTTTTTTAGCCTTTTCCAGGCCATTGTAGTCTAAGGAATTTTTTTTGCCACTGCCCTCTGGCTAGAGTTCAGCCTTTTCCCCCTTGGGCTCAGGTTCCCCCACCCACATCCACTCCCCTATCCTGAGTACAGCCCCTGTCAAGGTTTTCATCAGTCTTACCGTTGTTGTGACAATCTATCTCTAAATATGACCTCTTTTCCTGTCTCTCACCTCCTCTCTTTTCTGTAATCTGGTGAGAAGAAGCTCCCATGTAGGAAATTTCCATCTCCTATGGGATCTCAATGATGGCTGGCCCCCTAGCAGTGATGTCCAAAGAAGATAAGCAAGCAAAGAGGCTGGAGCGAGACCCCACCTTTCCCTATAAAACACCTGCTCCTCTTTAGCATCCCTGAACTACATTGATGGATGGAAAGATGAAAAACGAACAGGTATGGGTTTAATTTTTCAATGAGCCAATATAATAGAGAATGGTGGAAATAACATTGGTTTTGGAGGCAGAAATCATAACTATGCTATTTAACATGACCTTGGCAAGTCATTTCATCTCAATGGGCATTAGTTTCTTTCACCGAAAAATACATAGTTTGGATTTGAAAGCTTCTAAGAACTCTCTCAGCTTTAAATTTAAGATCTTATGAATACTGTTTTACTCTTCTGTTACCTTGTAACAAAAGGTCCTTCTGGAGATAGACTAGATCCCAAATTGTGCTCCTCTTTTGATGTTAGAAGGACAATAGTCTTTTAATGACTGTGATTAGTCTCTATGTTGTGTTACTATTCTGGAGTTTGAGTATATCCCTGTTCCCAATAGTTCCTTCATAACTTTTGCATCCCACTTAAATCATGTTGCCTTGTGAACAAAAATATGTTTAATAAAGACTTTATCTGAGTTAATTCATAGCATTCCCAATACTGGGTTACCATGTAATTCTTTTAAGTTCCCTAAGCTTCAATTTTTAACTTTTTTATTTATTTATGGCAACAGGGTTAAATGACTTGCCCTAGGCCACACAGCTAGGCAATTATTAAGTTTCTGAGGTCGAATTTAAACTCAGATCCTCTCAAATCCAGGGGTGGTGCTCTATCTACTACGTCTCCTAGCTGTCCCCAAATTTATTTAAGGCAATGGGTTAAGTGACCTGTCCAAAGTCACACAACTAGGTAATTATTAAGTGTCTGAGGCTGGATTTGAACTCAGATCTTTATTACTCCAAGACCTTTTGACTCCCATGTTCTATCTACTGCACCACCTAGCTGCCCCAGTTTCAATTTTTACATCTTCAAAATCAATAGAGGATTTGGGCTCTAATATCCCTCCCTTCTATCATTTTCTATTGCTTTGCATCATTTGTCTCTCTGATTATTCTGCAAAGCCTTATTGAATTTCAGACATATACCAATTCAGTTCCTTAGGCAAGGCATTGTTTTTGAGTATTTGAGCTGCAAGAAGTTAGTAGAAATGGATCTGGTTTGGCTTACACCCAAAAAGAAATTTGGAAGGTCTTGAGAGTTTGGTTCTCCAAAGAGCCACTTCCTGGAAACAAGGGCTAAGTGGAATTTTATGGACTAGAAAAGCATTTTTCCTTCCATAGAGTGCTTTGAAAAGAGAATGGAAAGTCATGTCTTCCCAGCTCCCTCTCCCAGAAGACTTAGGTAAGGCACCTGAAGGATGGGGTTAAAAATCTCTCTGCTTTCAGAGAATTAAGTAAAGCTTTTGATGCCTCCCATCACTTTAATCATTACACAAACAGGGACTCAAAACATTATCTAAGTGAATAGAGTCCAAGGTAAAGGTTCAAACCCTAATAAAGGATAAATTGCCTTCTCCAAGACTACCTCCATATCGTGTAAATTGCGGTTTTTTTTAACTTGAAACTCTTTTTGAATTCAGGATGCCTTAAGAGAAGCATTTCATCTACCACCAATAGGGAATATTTCCATGCTCTCCCTTGAGCTGGCCATATCGAGGGTACTTCTCGTTTCTGTGACTATTGGAAAGTTATTTAATATAGCTGTAACTCAGTTCCCTTTTCTGTGCAATAGCAGCAACTGCAACAATAAAAACTGTGAGCTACCTTATAGGGTTGTTGTGAGGTTGAAATGAGACAATGTTAATGAAGTGCTTGTTAAATCCTAAAAAAAACTAAATAAATGAATGATTATTATTATCATTATTATTAATAATAATTTATTATTATTATTATAGGTGATGGTTGTGGTGATGTGGTGGTGGTACTAGTGTGGTAATAGTGGTAGTGGTGGTAGTGGTAGTAGTAGTAGTAGTAGTAGTAGTAGTAGTAGTAGTAATAGTAGTAGTAGTAGTGGTGGTGGTGGTGGTGGTGGTGGTAGTGGTGGCAGTAGTAGCAGTAGTAGTAGTAGGGATAGTGGGGCAGCCAGGTGGTGCAATGGATAGAGCACTGACCTTGGAGTCAAGAGGACCAGAGTTCAAATTCAGCCTCAGACAACTGAAACTAATTAACTGTGTGATCCCAGACAAGTCTATTCACCCTGATAGTCTCACATCCAGAGCCATCTCCAGCCATCCCGATTCATATCTGACCACTGGATCGAGATGGCTTTGGAGGAGAAAGTGAGTCTGGTGACTTAGCACAGGATCTCCTCACTCAAATCCAATTCATGTGCTTGTCATGGCATCACCTCCCTGATGTCATGCTTTTTTTCCAAGGATGACAAGAATGAAGGACAAACATTATTAGTATAAATAGTAGTTGTAGTAGTAGTAGAAGTAGTAGTAGTAGTAGTAGTAGTAGTAGTAGTAGTAGTAGTAGTAGTAGTTAAATGCCCCTGGCACCACAATCTTAGTAGGATATTGATAACAAAGAACAAAATAGGGTAGCTATGATTATATGTGGGCTCAAAAGTTGGCTCATATGATGCTGGAAAACCAGGTAATGTTTAGCCTAGAAAAGAGAAGTCTTAGTGGGCAGAGTGGAAGGTAGCACATGATATCTGTCTTCAAGTATTTGACAATTTTCTTACCTGGAACAGGGATTAGCCTGTTTTCTGGCAAGGTAAGTTTTAGAAGAAATCTAGACAGAAAACAGTTGTATGGAGTTCCTTTTCAATCCAGGATTTTTTGATTCTATGGTAATTCCTAGTTCATATGAACTGGGTTTAATTCATTGCCTACTCCAGGTGTTATTGCTTAGTGGCTAGGCAAGAGAAATACATACTCCCCAGTCATAAAGAGCTAATTTTTCTACTTAGTCATTTTCTAAGATACGGGTCCTGTCAATTCATCCCGTAGTATTACCACCATCAGGAGATAAATTTTTATCTTTAGTGCCAAAGAAGATAGGAAGTGTTGTCAATTGTCCTGATAATGATACTAGACTCTCTGCTAAAAAGGCAGTAAAAATAACACCTGAAACATAAATGGAGGGTAAAAATATTTTTATTGATTGATTGATGGCAGACAATATATAAAAAATATATAAAATTATATATATATATATATATATATATATATATATATATATACATAAAAGAAGAGAGAACTGTATGTGGCATATGTACAAAGAGCAATACAATTGTTCATACCCTTTGACCCAACAATTCCAATTCTAGGCCTTTTGCCAGAAGAAGTGATTTTAAACAGGGGCAAAGTCCCACGTTCTCCTAAATATTCATAGCATCTCTTTTTGTGGTGGCAAAGAATTGGAAATTGAGGGGATGCCCATTAATTGGGGAATGGTTAAACAAGATATGGTATAGGAATACTGTGGAATATTATTGTTCCATAAGTAATCATAAATGATTGAATTCTAGAGAAGGATGGAATGAGTTACAGGATCTGAGATTGAGTGAAGGAAAGAGAACCAAGAGAACAATGTACACATCATGAACAACATTGTGAGATGATCAGCTTTGATGGAAGCTGCTCCTCTCAGCAATTCAGAGACCAAGTACAATCCTAATACACTGGCTAAGGACAGTGCTAACCCCATCCAGAGGATGAAAATAAAACAAAACAAGAATTCTTCAGAATCTGAACACTACATTCACTTTTTCTACAAAAAATTTCTTATGTATTTCATTCCCTTAATGCTAATTCCTCGTATCAAAAAATGACTAATCTGTAAACATGTTTAACACAAATGTGTTTGTACCATATTATCATGACTGTTTACTGCTGAGGGGAGGGAGGTGAGAAGGGAGGGTGGAAGGAAATTTTGTAGCTTAAAAATATAGAGAGGTAAAAAGATTAATGTGGAAAAACCTTCATAACATACATTTGGAAAAATAAAAATTTAACAACAAAGAAAAGGAAATGCATTTAAACAACAACAACAAAAAAAGAATTGTATATAGCAGACAGAGAAAGGGAAAAAGAGACACAGGTTAGAATTTGATGACGTGAAGCAACATAGCAATGGAGTTAAACTGATTTAGTACCTGGGTAATTTTGGGGCCAATCTTTTGTCTCCCTGGGCTTCAGCTCTAGGGAGGAAATGGAACTTCATGACCTTGAAAATCCTAGCTCCCTCTTTACATATGAGGCTATCACTGGGCATTACTGGTTGGATTTGCCCTTAACTAGTATGTGACTCTGGGGAAGTCTTAGAGCTGCAAGAATTCTAATCCATTGGTGCCCCCTTTTCACAAGGTCAGGAGCAGCTGGGTCTTTGACAAAATCTTCTGAACTCTTTTTTATTCCTTAAGAGACTTGTTCCAGAAGTTGATGAATCCTGACTTGTTATTAAGAGAAGCTTTCATCTTCCTGAGAAAAATCAGTAACTGCAATGAATGAGAGGCTATATAGCATAATAGTCAAAGCTGGTCTCAGAGTTAAGAAGTCCTGGATTTAAGGTTTGCCCCCAAAATACACTGACTGAATGACCCAGTTCCAGTCATTTAACCTTTTAGTACCTCCACAGCACTCTTTAAGACTAAGTCATTAGGGACATTTAGATGGCATGATGGATAGAGCACCAGGCTTGGAGTCACAAGGACCTGAATCCAAATCTGACCTCAGACATTTAACACTTATTAGATGTGTGACCCAGGGTAAGTCACTTGACCCTGATTACCTTGCCTAAACAGAACAAAACAAACAAAGGAAAAAAAAAAGAAAAAAAATAGAACCATTAAAAAAAGACTACAGAATAGTTGTTAACTTGTAGTGGTAAGGAGAGTTTTTTCCTCCTCACTTCCATACCCCATAGGAATATCACATTTTGAGCTTAAAAACAAAATAAATTCAAAACAAAAGAAACAAAATCTACGCTTAAATGTGTCAACTATAAATGATCTTCAGTGAATTCTGACACTTACCCAGCACCTGGTCCAATGTGATTGTGGTATTATCACACTTGTGTATAAATGACACATACCCACAGTATATAATACACACCCATTCACCATCACCACAGTCTCATGCAATTTAAGACAAATAACTTCTTAAATATTCATAATAACAAATAAAATTGTCTATTTTTTACCAGTTCTCACTTTCCTTGCCTCTCCATCTCATCATTTTATGGACTATTTCTGCACACATGGGCTTCTACCTCCTTCCCCAGATAACAAGCTAACAATGGCTCCTGTCTGATGGAGCTTTCAAGGACTAGATCACTTCAAGGTTTGTTGTATTTGCCTTTGGAGGATTATAGTGACTAATACATTTAGGGGGAAAGGATGACATAAATTCTTTTTTGGAAACCTCATGAGGGGCCAGGAGAAGAAGCTTTTGGGGGCATAAGGACTTTTATTTCCCTCCAGTACTCTCTTACTACTTATCACTTAGTATTTCTTTATCCCACTTCAAATCTTAAAAGTCAAGAGTGTAGTGAGACAAGAGACCAAAGATTTTCTCTCTTCTCACTCTATTGGTTGCTACTCATCTCAGGAGGCTATAGAGGGGATTATGAGAGAACTTCAATCATAAGCAGCAGCTAAAAGATTTACTAAATTATAGAGGAACCATTCAGAGAGGTGGATGACTACTGGGATAAAATGTGTTACACACTGACAAATGTGATTGCTGAATCAGATTTTTTTCCCTAAATTTTCCCATTACAGAACACATTTTAAGACTGATGGAAGGAGTTGTTTTATAGCAGTTTTTTTGGGGGGGTGGCAACAAATTGGAAATTGAGGGGACAGTTATCAATCGAGGAATGGATAAATAAATGGTTCAGATGCTAAATGCTTGTGATAGAGTACTATTATGCAATAAGAAATGATAGAAGGATGGTTTAAGGGGGAAGAAAAAGCATAGCAAAATCTATATGAATTGGGGCAGCTAGGTGGCACAGTGAATAGAGCACCAATCCTAGAGTCAGGAGGACCTGAGTTCAAATTCGACTTCAGACACTTAATAATTACCTAACTGTGTGTCCTTGGGCAAGTCACTTAACCCCATTGCCTTGCAAAAAAAATTTAAAAATCTATATGAATTGATGCAAAGGGAAGTTAGAAAAATCAGATCAAATTAAGTTTTATAGAAAATAGAAATATGTATTTAAAGTGCAATGTAGGAGTGGCCTAATCTTCTCATAGTTGTTTTATTATACCAGCCCATATGTCTATTCACTTATTTCAATAAAGCCTTTGATATTGAGTGATGTCCATGTAGTAACTAAAAGGGGAAAAACACGAAAGAAGAACAGGAGATAAGAATAGCAACAGCAGCCTCAAATTCAAGGAAAATTTGTCCCTATAGAGTGCAGAAATGACCCTACTAACTTCAGTTGTTTTTTTATTTTTTTAAATATATTTAAAATTTATTCTTTTCTTTTTTGAATTTTTAGTTCCAGATTCTCCTCCTTGTTCCCTTCCTCCCCCACCCATGGAGAATGCAAAAAAAAAATTTATATGTGAAATCATGCAAAATATATTTCCAAACTTAAAAAAATCAAATGAAAGTGAGAAACTTATACTTAAATTTTCACTTAGAATTCAACATTTCCCTCTCTGGAGGTAGCATTTTGTCTTGTCTTTTGGCATAGTCTTAGATCATTGTGCTGATCAGAGGAATCAAGTCTTTCACTGTCAATCATCAATATAAGAAGGTTGCTGAGTACTGCAAAATCAATGTTTTTTTTAAATTGTGCTAAGAAAGACTTAAGGAAGATAGCAAGGGAATGAAATGAACTAACATTAAAGAAATTAATTCATACTATTCACTAGAAAATAAGATATTGAAGCTGAAGTTTAAATTCTTTGGCCACCTAATGAGATGACAGGACTGTTTGGAAAAGACCCTGATGTTGGGAAAGATTAAAGGTAAAAGGAAAAAAATGGCAATGGATTTCTGACATAGTTGAGTAATACAACACTTATCAGAGAAATGTGTTGTATTTTTTTTAATACTACTTCATTATCTATGGTATCTTTTAGTAAAATGTGGTTTTCCTTGATTATCTTTCTCAATTAGGTCTAACTCGGCTTTTAATTTGTCTGAAATCATGGATTCCTTGCCCTCTTTACCTCAGCTGAAGGATAATGGACTCTCCTACAGTCTTTCATTTCAATTATTTCTGTCCTAAGAGTGTCTCTTGTACACAACATAGTTGTAGATTCTGGTTTCCAATCCATTCTTCTATCTCCTTCTATTATGTGGTTCACATACATGATCAATTACTGAATTTTCCTCCTTTCCATTTTCTTCTATTTATCCTTTCTTTTTATCCTGTCCCTCCCCAAAGTCTGTCCTACTTTCAAAAACTGCCTCACCCTGGCTTCCTCTCCCTTACAATATTCTCCTCATATCTATTATCTCCTTCCCAATCTATCTTACTGTTGGGTAAGATAGATTTCTAAGCCCATATGTGTGTGTCATATTCTTTCCTTTTTGAACAAATTCTGATAAGAGGAAGGTCCTGATGAGAGATGAGAGTTGTGGGTAAGAAAAGAGTAGTACTTCTGTTGTGAGGGTTTCTGAGTTCTTCTTAGGGTTCCTTTCCATTTTTGATGCATACCTGAACCATCTAACTCCCACCTCTGGCTCTAGGAAATTGAAGCATGCACAGCAGCCATACCCCAGTAAATCATTTTGACAGAAGTTTGGTTGAGGGTAATGAGGGGAACCCATCTGTGAGTTAGGATGTGGTATGTACCATGAGAAAATTTATCCTGGTAGAGTGGGTAAATGAGAACAAATTGCCAGGAAAGCAGTTGAAGCAAACATTGTGGAGTGCTTAGAGTTTGGTTAGACAATGTAGACAAGAAGATTATCCACTGAATCTCAATCCATCACCAGTCATTTTTTGATTCTGTCCAGTCACTGGACTGCGATGACTGTGGAAGGGATGAGAGCAATGTCTTCTTGTAATGTGCCTTACTTGAATGCAATTTACTTACAAATCAAGAGACATAACTCATACCATTTTACCATTGTAATCTACCTCAAAATTCTGTAATGAAAGATAAGCAATGAAAGATCAGTTGTAGATACACTGGTTGCTGTAGACATAGCCCTGCATATGATGGCCCAGGTCAAGGGGTCTCTTCTTATTGAAAGTAGCAGTGTTGATTTGTCAGGGCCCTGCTTGTCTGAGTAGCTTTTCAAAGACTGCACTGCTCATGTATGCTGTGAGGAAGGGGCTAAAAAAGTTGCCTAAAAATTCTATATTTACTTAACTGTGATCTGATTTCTTTTAATTTCATGGTGATGTTTATTTCTTTTATTAATATATTTTATTTTCAAAATATATACAGTAGTAGTTGCTACCAATCATTTTTTGCAATTTTTTAAAATTTTGCAATCCCCCCTTTTCCTTTCCTATGCCGCAGCAGAAAGCAGTCTGATAGTCTTTACATTTGCTTCCATGATATGCATATATATCAAAATTAAATGTATTGAGAGAAAAAAAAGCATATCCTCAGGGAAGATAGAAAATATTAGTGATAACAAAATTATGTAACACATAAGGTGACTTTTTAAAAAAAACAAAACTGAAGATAATAATCTTTGGTCTTCATTTAAACTCCAGTTTTTTTTTTCTCTCCTCTGGATACAGATGGTATTCTCTATCACAGATTCCCTAAAATTATGCACTGATGAAATGAGCATGTCTGTCAAAGTTGACTATCACCCCATGTTTTTGCTGAGGTGTATAATGTTCTTCTGGTTCTGCTCATCTCACTCAGAAACAGTTCTTGGAATCTTTTCCAGGATTCTTGGAAATCCCAACCCTCCTGGTTTCTAATAGAACAGTAGTGTTCCATAAAATACATATACCACAATCAGCCATTCCCCAATTGATGGACATCCCCTCAATATTCAATTCTTTGCTACCACAAACAGAGCTGCTATGAATATTTTTGTACAAGTGATGTTTTTAGCCTTTTTCATGATCTCTTCAGGAAATAGACCCAGTAGTATTGTTGCTGGATTAAAGGGTATGCATATTTTTGTTGCCCTTTGGGGGGTAATTATAAATTGTTCTCCAAAAAAGTTGGATCAGTTCACAGCTCCACCAACAATGTATTAATGTCCACGTTTTCCATATCCCTTTCCAACACTGATCATTGTTCTTTCTGGTTATATTGGCCAATCTGAGAGATGTGAGGCGGTATCTCAGAGATGATTTAATTGGCATTTCTTTAATTTGCATTTCTTTTTTGTTGTTGTTGCTTGTTTGTTTGCTTTTTTTTTTGATAGGGCAATGGAGTTAAGTGACTTGCCCAAGGCCACACAGCTAGGTCATTATTAAGTGTCTGAGACTGTAATTGAACACTGGTCCTCCTGATTCTAGGGCCAGTACTCTATCCACTCAGCTACCTAGCTGCTCCCCCCACCACCATGTGCACTTTTTACCCAGGAAGGTCCCCTGCTGCTCTGCAGCCACAAGTGCTAGGGACCCTCTTGGCTCTGGAACTGTAATCAAGACTCCCACTTCCTGTTGACTGAATTCAGATGATAATCTCTGCCCTAAACTGCTTATGGGCAATTGATTTGGAGGTTAGCACAAGCTGTGCTGAGTTCCAGAAAAAGAGTCTTGTAATCTTTCTGAGCATTTTTCTGACCCTCTCAATATTTTTGGGCTGAGGGGAAGTTCTTGCTTATGTTTCTGTTGCTGTTACACTACCTCCAGGATGCCTAATTGATATCCATGCTGAACTTCAGCACCCACCCCATTGTGTCAGATCTCTCCTATGAACCTTTTAGATTGTTTGACACAGGGAAAAATATCTCCCTCTCACCTTTTGTTGGTTCTTATGCTCCAAAATTTTTAGGCATTTTAAAAACTGTTTAGAGGGAAATTTGGCTTGAGTTTTATCTTCAGATATGTCTAGTCTCAATATTTTTGCAAGTATTTTATCTTAAGAAACAGAGGAGGATGAAAGAAATGTAAGAAATACTTAATTTATGCCAGAGATGTAACAATAAGTTTTTTTTGTTAATAAAGGTGGGGCAGATAAATAATTTTTGCATGGCAAATGAGAACATTCAAGAAAATGCTGGCATTTAAAGGATGGGCTTTTAGATTATGAAGCATCCTGAAGTCATACAAAGCAATCAGCAGATTATCAGACGTAATTCAACCCACTCTCTCACTCCTCTCTCCTACAAATTTGAACCTACATGCAACCCGCTGCCCAAAAGCTTCATAATTCACTTTTTATGATCACTTGCCAGGTATATTGAGAATGCCAAGCTTCATAAGTAAGTACAACCTGTGTGGGGAGAAGCTACTGATTTTTCTGTAGGGGGAACCATGACTCACTAGAGAATTATACTCTTTGAAGGAACCAATGGACATGACTTATTTCAACTTTTTGAAAAACCTTTAATGAGCTGCCATATCAAATTTGTTAATAAAAATTGAGTTATAATGGGATTGGGGCTAATATTTTGTCATGGATTAAAAGCAGGGGGTAGGGGCGGGAGGAAAGATAAATGGGAACTTCTCTAAATGGAAAAGTGCTAATGGAGTCTCCCAGGGATAAAGCTGGAACTGATCTTATTTAACATTTTAATAAATTATCTAAAAGGGCCTTTTGCAGATGAAACCACTTTATGGGTACAGAGAAACTTGGTTCTTCCTTGCAGGGATGTGCCAAGTCACTGAAGATAAACTGCCAGGAGATTTCACAAGGCTGGATGAGTGAGTGGGTAGAAAAATGGCCAATGAGCTTCAGTGTGGGCAGGTGTGAGGGAACGCATTCTGAGCAAAAAACAACCCAAGCCATAGTTATAGAAAGTGAAGGGCCCAGGAAAGTCACTGACAAATCTTAACAATCTGGCTCTCACTTACCTTACTAGATATATTTCACTGAATTCTCCTTCTCATATATAGGCTGTATATAGACACTTTAACTCCACATAAAATATAAGATTGTTGAAGACCTGTTTTTTTGTTCCTTCTGTCTTTACATCCCCACAATATAGAGCAATGTCTGGCTTAATAAGGTGATTAATAAATGCATTTTAATCGACTGATTCACATGCTATTTAACATATTCTAATCTATGTTCACATTACTGTGACATTGTCACCCCCTCCAAAAATGAATTAGATCAGAAATAATTTCCTTTTTGTTTTTGTATCCTTAGACATGTATGACATCTAATAAGTTCTTAATAAACATTTCATATCAATTTATTGTTGTATAATATTCAGAAGCCAAAGTAACTTATCTATTTTCCTTGAACTTGAAATTCTGTATCCTTTCCTTTATGAAATTGCACGGACTAGCATCCCCTGTTACCTCCACCTTAGAGAAATTTTCAAAGTTCAATCTGGATACTACATCCTAATGGAAACCTTGTTAAATTCCCCAAATGGGTAGAATTCTCTCTTACTTCAAATCATGTTATATTTAATAATGCATTTCAGTATTGAATACCCTAGTCTAACAAAGACTTCCTGAGGGTAAAACAAGCTCCAGTACAAAGAAACCAAGGGAAAAGTCACTGAAATCTTAGGTTTGGTTTATGTCTGCATTTTCTCCCAAAGTGACCAAAAGAGTCCCTCTTTAATGTATAGCCAAAGACCAGTATTGATCAGGTATAGGCTAGCTATTAATTTTCTTCATAGATACACATATGTATTTTTAGAAATACTTAAAAAACAAAAAAAACAAGATAATACATTGATACAAACAAAATACTAACTGTAACCCATGACTTCTATTATTCTCTCCTAGAAGTTTAATGCTTAAAACATTTAAATAAGAAATACTTAGTAGGGTTGCTGACCAGATACCTCAACCCTGTACTGTGTGAACAGTTCCCTCAAGGTCAGTATATTTTGAGAGACTGGAGTAGTATGATTTGAACTTCTCCTACTATTAGTAGCCATCATCTGTAAGAAAGAGAGCATTACATAAAATTCATCTTGAAGCCAGTTAACCCCAATTCATAAACTCCATTTGACCTAAAACTTCAAGGATATTTGGCCTTCATTTTCAAAGAATACTGCGACATCAAGGAGGTGATGCCATGACAAACAAATGAATTGGATTTGAGTTAAGGGAATGCTCTGCTAAGTCATCAACCTCACAATCTCCTATGGAATCATCTGGGAAGATTGGTTAAATGTGGATCAGGATCATTAGAGATGGCCCTGGATGGGAGATAATCAGGGTTAGGTGACTCATTCAAGGTCACACAGCTAGTAGGTTTTTGAGGTTGGATTCCAGGGATGGTGTTCCAAGTTAGCCACAGAAAGAAACACAGAGCTAAAGAGGCAGCCAGAGACTATCTTGTGCAGTAGATAGCCAGTTTTAAAGTCAGAGAGACATCAGTTCAAATCCTAATTCAGACACATGTTGTACTAGTAACACAGTTGATGTTTTATCATCTCCATTTTATAGAGGAGGACACCAAAATTTGCTCAGGG
Organism: Macrotis lagotis; assembly: GCF_037893015.1. Classification (NCBI taxonomy): domain Eukaryota; kingdom Metazoa; phylum Chordata; class Mammalia; order Peramelemorphia; family Peramelidae; genus Macrotis; species Macrotis lagotis. The sequence continues at coordinate 891,580,604 of NC_133658.1, forward strand.
TCATGATTTATTCTGAAGATTAAATGGCTTAATAGACGTGAAGTGCTTTGTAAAACTTGAACAAAAATCAAGATAATTATTCATCATTAATGATTATAATTATTATTATTTTGTGCTCCATACAATTCACCAATCCTCTCCTGATGGTATGTTCAAGCAGATATACCTTGCCATCCAAGTCCAAGTGTAAGTTCAAAAGAAGAGCTCCATACTTTCTGTAGATGGGAAGACAATATATTGTGAAAGAGTTCCTCTTTTTATGTCTCCAGAGTGTGTTGTTGCTCTCCCTGATTCTCTGGTCAGCATTCCTTCACAATCCTTCCTTAGCTTCTCATGTACCAACTGAGAGACCAGGGAGCCAAGTTCAGAATCCCAATGTGGAGGTCCCTTAATAATACTGAGTACAGGAGCTCCTGAAAGAGGCAAGGAGAGGCTCAGCTGAATCAACTCTAAAAACCCTCTAAAGGAGTGTGTTTTACCTCCATTATACTCAAAATGACAGTCATTATTATATTTACTTTTTACTTTATGATTTATTGCTATGATTTACAGCAGCTCTCTCAATCTGCTGATTACTTTAGATGCTCATCTTGAGACTATCTCTGGTTCCCTTAAATCTTTCTTGATGTATAAACAGAACATTTATCTTGAAATGACCTTCTCCCCTTTCTATAAACCTTAGATATCTTTAAAAAAAACTTTTTTTTTTGGATTTCTATTCTATACTGTATACTAGGCTGAATATAGGTTCAAGAGGAATTTATGGAAATTAATGAATAATATCTTAGTCTGTTAACTCATCTTGGCTTGCAAGTAACTGAAATTCTATGAATATTGGAGTCTCAAAGATATTTAATTCAACAAGAGACAATATACCCTTCTGGAGAGAGAGCTGACCTTGGACATCAGAATCAGGAATACTTAGGTTTATAGGTTAGTTATATTTAACTTCCCTGTGATATATGGTGAATCCTAGATGGGACATTTAGCCTCTTAATACACCTAGAAAATTCTCCAATACTCTAAATTTTGGAATATGCATTGATCACATGAAGTTCCATATACAATAAAATAATTCCGATGTAATCACAATTGCCTTTTCTCCATCAAAAACAAACTATCAGCATTGTCTAATTCAGGCAAGTTAGAAAAGCATTGACTACAGGTCTGGCCATGACCTTTGAAAATGGAGGTTTTCCCAAGAACCACACTGACTTTAAGTTTAGAGACACTATTTGTCTGGTTGACCGCCTAGGGAAGATTTTTTTTCCAACTATATCTTGCCAAAAGACCATCTCCTAAGAATTAGTGATCTGTGCCTATTGAGGGAGAGAGAGGATGATTAGAGGATGTCACAGATCCTTGAATGAAATAATGGATTGCATATCAATATTAGAACATTAAGGGATGGTTGAGAACACACACTCTGTGCTTAAAGCAAATGTATGAGAAATAATCATAGAAAACCCCAAATCTGTCCCCAGATGTCCTATCTGAGACATGATTTAAGAATGGATGCAACTGTGATTGGACCCTGAAGGTTCTGACATATTTCCAATCTCTGATCTAAGAAATACTCTCCTTCCTATGAGTCCTTAATGGCATCACAAGTTATTGACAAAGAAAACTCAGATCCTTTAAGTCTATCTATATGTCCCAGTGTACTTTGCATCATTTTTAGTCAGTGTACAAACTTAACTGTAATGGCTGGAGAGACTCCAAAATCCATGATGTAGAGATGGCATGTAACTGGGTGTGCACATTAGGATGATTACATCTAAATCAAATTCGATTCATCTCACAATCACAAAGGCCAAGACAGAAAAGGACACTTGCTGCCTATTGAAAACTTTCCAAGGTAACAGTGGAAGTATGAGGCACTAACTGGCAGAGGGAAAAAAAGCAATTCATCAGTTTGTGGAAGTTAGAACCAAGAGGATTTTGATATTGGAAACTTTTTTTCTGACCTAGGGATCAGTGCCTTTGGAAGTGTTTTGTTGTTGTTACTTACTTGGTTATTTGTTTGTTTCAGCAATGGTACTAACCAAAGCTGAAAAAAGATAAAATTTTCGTTTGGTAAAGTGAAAATGATGGTTGATTATTTAAAGTCTAATGATCTAAGTTTGAACCTCAACTCTGTTACTTCCTGATAGGATAAGCTTGGGCAAATCAATTTCTCTGAACCTGTTTCTTCATATATGTATATATTAATATATGCTTTATATATAATATAATATATATATTTGTATTTTATTACATATAAAAGAAATTCTCATACATATAACTATATATATATATTTATATTTATATATAGAAGTAAACCAGGGGGTTAGACCAAACAAGCAAATAAAAATCATCTGAAATCAATTCTAACTCTAAATCTATGATTGTATATCATGTGGTCATAATGTGTTCAATCACTTCCATAACTTTATCACGGGATCACAGGATAATAGATTTGAAGATGGAGGGGACTTCAGACACCATTCAATTCAGCCCCTTTACAAATGGGAAACTAGGATTCATCCATAAAGACCAAGTGATTTATTCGAAGTCACATAAGTAGTTAGTGGCAAAGGTGAAACTTTAATGTAGATTGTATGATTCCAAATCCACTGCTATTTCCATTGTACTAGGTTGCAATACTCCTCATCAAATCAAGACTCTCAGAAAAACAAACCAACAAACAAAAGCTAATATTATAATACCTGACTATTTTTGTGAAGGCGAAAACAGTTGTATTCAGAATAATGAGGACAAAAACCTATGAAAATATAATTTCTAACACAGGATAACACATGAATGAAAATATATCCAGGAACTTACAGTCAAAGGTTTGCTCTGGAGATCTTTTTGTCAGTTCTGAAGGGAAAATGATGAAAAGCAATACCTCTGAATGAGGAAGATAAGTGACCTAATGGAGAAGTGCTCATACTTTCAGATTGATTTCTTTACCTTCCCTCTCTCTTCTTCCACTTCATGTAGGTGAGGATTGGAAGTTGGCAGGTCCTCGTACTTGAAATAGAAGGATGAAGGAACACATTTGATCTGTTTCAAAGTCAAGAAAATTTTGCAAAACTTTGACGTTTTCCATCTTTCCAGGCAAGTTTGCCTAACTGATTGACAGGTTCCAGCAATTTACCATGAATCCCCATTTCCAAGATGCAATTCATCAGAAGCATTGTCAGTCAACAAGTTAATGGTATGTTTACTATGTATCTACTATATTTTTTAGTGACAAGTCAGTGCCTGCTTTCGGAATCATTTGACCCATTGGAAAGAAATGCTAAACTAGAGGGCTAACAATGTAGTATATGGCTGTTCAAGGTGTTCAAGGAGGTCTTAATACCTCTGCTGTGAGGCTTTGCTGAAGCCTGTCTGGGGATGCTCATTTACTTCCAATACCATCTGTCACCCAATGCTCACTTGTGACTCTGAGAAGCTGTAGCATACAATGCAGACACACCCTGGCACCCTGTCTTGGAAGACAGACTCAACCAGGTTAAGCAGACATACCCCAAGTCCAAAAATGAGTTGGGAAGTTGTCTACTCCAAACAGATGAAGACTTCACCTTTTATAATGGGTGAATGAAAAAAAATTTGGTTCCATTGGTCACATAGGTGGCTGAAGTCAGTCCTGAGAAGGATTTAGAACTTAGTCAGAAATCAAAGATACCAAAATCATTCACTGCATTTCAGGTCATTTCCAGTCATCATGACTTTTGTCTTGCCACTGGTTTTGGATCACTCTGGAAGAGAAAGTAAGGTAGATTGATGACTTTGTTCTATTCTGGTCAATTAATACACAATCAAGTCAAGACATCACCCATAACATCATTGGTCCTCTTCAACAACAAGAATATGGCAAGAATATTTCATGCCTGAGAGGTGAAAGTGCAGAATATAACGTTATTTTTACATATAGTTAATGTGAAAATTTGTCTTCCTTGATAATGCGTATTTGCAACAAGGATTTTTTTTTATTAGAAATGATGGTAAGAAGAGAAAATAAGATTTTGCTTAATTGAAATATTTGTGTAAATAATATACATACATTTGTATATGGACAAGGAAAAGAGCACTGAGCTTGTCGGAAGATTTGAATTTAAGTTCAGTAGAACGGAGAGGAAGGGAACTTACAAGCTGCATGATCCAGGGGAAGTCACTTACCTCCTGTCTACCTCAGTTTCATCAACTAAAATGAGAACAATATTAGTATCTATCTTCCAGGGTTCTTGTAAGATCAAACCAGAAAATATTTGTAAAGAACTTAATACAAGGTCTGCACATGATGACGATGTTTGTCTTTTGTTCTTGAAGAAGACCATGACATCAGGGAGATGATGCCATGACAAGCACATGAAATGGATTTGAGTGAGAAGGGCTTTGCTAAGTCACCAGTCTCACTTTCTCCTCCAGAGCCATCTGGGTCCAGTGCCCAGATATGATCAGAATGACTGGAGACTGCCCTGGATGCAAGGCAATGAGAGTAAAGTAACTTACCCAAGGTCATACATCTAGCTATCATCCTTCTGAAATCAAATTTGAACTCTCAACCTCCTGACTCCAAGACCAGTTCTCTATTCACTTTTTCACCTAGTTGACCCATAATAAGCACTTAATAAGCTGGCACATAATAAGCCCATAATAAATCCTTATTAGTTCTCTGTAAGCCTATGTTTTTAAGTCAGGAAGATTTATGTTCAAATACCCCTTCAAACATGTGTTAGGTAAGTAACACCCACAAATCATTTAGTTTCTCTGTCTTAAGTTTTTCATCTATAGAGTGGGATGGGGCAGTGAAATGACTCAGTGGATAAAGTTCTGGATCTCAAATCAGGAAGATCTGAATTCAAATCTGACTCAGACGCATATTAGATGTCTCACACTGGACGAGTCACTTATCTTCTGTTTCTCTTAATACTGGAGAGGGAAATGGCAAACCATTCCAATATCTTTGCCAAGAAAACCCCCTGGACAATTTTGGTGCACTCTCATCCCTCAGATCATGAAAAGTTGCACATGACTGAACAAGTATAAAGAGATGATGATAACTGTGGCATGTTATGCAAGAAGTTTAGGGGCTCAAATGCAGGAACCCTATAAAAAATGTGATATTAATAGCAAATGATATGTATACATAATCTACATAATATACTATCTAGATTATGTATTATATGGAAAACAGAAACATAGAGAATAAGGAACTATGTAATATATAAACTTATATAATATATTAATAATACTAATACTAGTAGCAAATTTATATATATATATATATATATATTATAATACCAGAATAATACACCTTATACATAACACAAATTCTATATGTGTTATGTATTGCATATTATATATATGACAGTTACTCTTAGTGTTAATCTTTTTTATTCTCAGAGCTGGCATAGAAGAGTTAAAGCAGAAATCCTACACTTATAGTAAGGAAGTCCTACTCTTTCAAGCCTTGAAGTGCACAACAACTTATATGAATCTATCATTTAATAATTAAAATTAATTTTATATAGGAGGTAATGATGTTTATACTTCATTCTCAAAGAAGACCATAACATCAGGGAGGTGATGCCATGACATGCACATGAATTGATTTTGAGTGAGGTGCTGCTAAGGAACTAAATCACCAGACTCACTTTCTTCTCTTGTTCTTTTGTTTTTCCCTAAATAAAGTAATAAATATTTATTGTTTGTCTATGGTTTTAAAGATTTCATGATGTTCTGTGGAGTATTCTTATTCAAATAAATCAATAGATCTGTGACCTCATCAGTGTAGGAATTCTCTCCAGTGATGAAGATACTATCTCATCCATTCCTGGCCCATCCTGTGTGACTTTTGTTCTCCCAAATGTTTACTCCCTATTTTACTTCCCAACAAGATGACGGCTTTCTTTATGCTCTCTTGACATCATGAGTAGGTAAATGGAACATATAGCATATATAACATTTATGTCTGAATCCTACCATAAATAAGCCCATATTCATTTTTAATCATGCCAATATTTGGTGGAATCTTTCCCCAATTTCTTTTCTTAGTTTCTTGTTTGTAATATGCTATATTCTGTTCACATCTGACAGTTGACTATCCATTGCCCTCTGAGTAACATTTATTTTCATTCTTCAGAGATTATATTGTTTCAAACATACAATACCAATAGCATCCTGAAAGTGGGTCTTTGTTACAGGGAGAAGTTAAAAGTCAATAAAGGGAGTTGACAATTTCCTACAGGACATTGAATCCATTCCCCTTTTCTCATTCAATTTTGGGACCAACTCATTGTCCACTGTGTGGGAAGTATAAGATAGAGTCCTTGGCTCAAGGAACTCATTAAGGAAAAATCCAGAATGAGAGCTAAAGATAATAATGTTAAAAGAATATGTGATCTCTATATAAAGCAAAGACTACTGAATTCAAACACTAGCCAAAGGGTCAACTTAAAGACCACAGTTATCATAGAAGAATACGATTAAGTAAAAAATTTACATGCAATAAATACAAGAAATAATCCAAAAAAAGAGTGAGAACCATTCTAATATCCCTTAAGCAGCAGTACATATTGATGAGAAGCATAGACAAAAAATATTTAATGGAGAGAGATGACTATAAGCTTGAGTCTTCCCTTATGTGATAATTTAAAGATTCATAGGATCATGTTGTCTTAGGTTGATCTTAAAGTTTGGATTTTGAATGTTGATAGGGTAAGGAAAGGACTATGCAAAGTCACAGAAGTGAGAAAATATGGTATATCTAAGTCAGATTGATTTAATTGACATGGCAGGCTCATACAAGGTAGTAGTAGTAGTGGTAGGTAAAACTTGTCAAAGGGCAACCTCTCCCCTTAAAGGGAAACCTGTCATCCAGAAGAGGTACATGACTTGCTCAAGACCACATGGCCTATAAGTAGCAAGGTTGAGATTGAAAGCCAGTTCTTTCCTAGGAAAAGAATTCAACTTGGTTTGGTCTCTCTGTAATTAGGAAACTATAATATGTTCAATATTAAAACTCTTATAAGCATTCTCTGTCCTTCTAGAAGGTAGAAAACAATTGGTGCTTATCAAGTTCATGCAAATAACACTTATGGTAATACTTGGAAGATCAGAGATGGATAGAGTGGTGGGCCAGGAATCAGGAAGACTTCTCTTTATGAGTTGAAATCTAGCCTCAGACACTTAATAGCAGTGGGACTCTGGCCAAGTCATTTAATGCTGTTTTCCTCAGTTTCTTATCTATAAAATGAGATGAAGAAGGGAATAGCAAACCACTGCAAAAACTTTGTCAGAAAATCTCCAAAAGGGTCAAATTTGACTAAAAGTGTCTCTACAACAATGAAAATATTTGAACCAATCTGTTTGTCATTGTGCTAGCATTAAATAATATGGAAGCTTCTTGGAGAGTAGATACAGTCAGTTCCTAGATATGCATGCTTATAAAGAAGGAGAGAAAAATTAAATTCAATGATTGTATGCTGTAATACATGGAGTAGGTGCTTAACATTGCCTTTTTTATATACTTTTTTTTTGCAAGGCAAATGGGGTTAAGTGGCTTGCCCAAGGCCACACAGCTAAGTAATTATTAAGTGTCTGAAACCAGATTTGAACCCAGGTATTCCTGACTTCAGGGCCAGTGCTTTATCCACTGTACCACCTAGCCTCCCCTTTAACATTGCCTTTTGATGCTAATATTATCCTGGCTGTTTCCCATACCTGAAATGCTCTCCAAATTCATCTCAATTCAATCTCCATCTTTTGGCTTCCTTGAATTTCTTAATGTACCAGCTAAATTTTTACCTTCTATAGGAAAACGTTCTCGACTCCCCCATAATCCTAGTGTTTTCCCCCTGTAGATCATTTCCTATCTGTCTTTTATATTCCTAGTTTGACTGTATTTACCTGCATATTATCTCATCTATGGATTATGATGTCAAGCATCAGGGTCCTTTTTCTTTTGTATTCCCAGTGCTTAGTCTAGTATTCAGCACATAATAGACATTCAATAAATACCTATTGATTGACTGGAGGATGAATAGAAAGAAAGATTAGATAGATAGATTAGCTATCTAGATACATGGATAGATAGGTAGATAAATGAATGGAGAGTTAAATGGAAAGATCATATATATATATATATACATATATACATATATATAAATGGATAGCTAAATAGATAGATACAAGGATAGATAAATGAATAGGTACATAAATTGATAGATATATAGATGGATGTAGAGAGAGAGAGAGAGAGAGAGAGAGAGAGAGAGAGAGAGAGAGAATAGACACAAATTAATTTGGATAAAGAACACTACCAGCTGCTGGGGAAAAATCAAGAAAAGTTGTCATGGAATGGTGCATTAATTAATGAGCATTAAAATTAATTAAAGATTCTGAGAGACAACTGAAGGAACAAGTGCATTCCAAGCTTGGAGGTTTGTCATTCTGAGGGAAGGGAGGGAATGTGGAATGCAAATATGAGGACCATAGAGAATTCAGTTCAATTGTCTTTAGTGTCTGTGTAGAGAAGTAACGTGCAATAAGACTGAGAAGAAATGCTAAGACCAGGCTAATTCCACCAAAAAACAAAGTAAGCTCCTAGAGTAAAGAAATAATTTGATTTTTTTTCTGTTTTGTCAAGAACACCTAGCAAAATATCTTTTATAAAGTTGGCATCCATATATGTGTTTATATATTTATGTATAGAAGCATATTACATATTTAATTGAATTAATGAGGAGAAGAAGAGTGGAAAGAAGTGCTAGAACCATGGAATGGAGTAGAAGAAATGAAGGGATAAGAGGAAACAGTAGAGAGAAACTCAGTATGTTATGGTGACAAAAACCCTAGATGTAGATTGAGAGGTCATGTGTTTGAATGCTGGTTCTGACATTTCTATTTGTATGACTTGGCAAAAGTCTACTAACTTCTCTTTATATAAATATAAATATGAGTATAAATCAGCAAAAAATTAAATGTATGTAGACATAGCTACTGATCTGAAAATATTGATATATGTTATACATACTCTAAGGTCCTTTATGATACTAAATTCAGTATTTCCATGACATAACCTTTTTGTCAAAGAACACCAATAATCATCTTGGTTCAGAGCATGTTGGTTCTTTTCCAAAGAGAAGGGAAATCAGTGAAAGTTACCTTTGCTAAATAACTCAGCATTCGAAAAATTTGTGTGTATGGCCTTAAATGAATTGCCTTTCTATTGGATGATGGATTAAAGAAATCTGAAATGAGATCGGGGCTCCAACCCTGAGAACTATGGTGGTACCAGGTCAATAATATTTCCTCTTTGTTGTTTAGTCAGTTTCAGTCGTGTATGCCTTTTCAAGACCCTATTTGGGGTTTTCTTTACTGAGATACTGGAGTATTTTTTGCCATTTCCTCAGACTCAAATCAATTAGAGCTCCTTGCCTTCCATACAGTTTTGATTTTTCCTCCCCCTCCTCATATCTTAGAACTCATCTAGACTCTATAGATATCCTTGTCTGGCTATTTATAAGTCTCAGATAACACAGTGAGTTTAGAAAAAGATCAAAAACAAAAAAAATTAGATTCAGAATCAGAAAACCTGGGTTTGTGCCCCACTTTGACTCTGTTGTGAATCACCAAAGGCTTAAATAAGGGTACCTTTTCTCAGGGGTTTTGTTAGAACCAAGAGAATGCAAACAATTTACAACCTCATAGTGTAATATAAAAGCTATTGTGTTGTTATTCTATATATTTATCAAATATGAATGAAAATGAAACAAAATAAAATACTTTCTTTACTATCTGCTAAGAGACAGGCACATGAATTCTAAAAGAAAACATTCTTTGCTCTCAATTAATTTTTTTTTTCTTTTAGGAAAGATGACATAGGAAAAGGAGGAATGACTAGACAGGGTTTCTTTGACATGGAAAGTTAGAGGGATTATAATTAGTATTGTAAAGGAGTGGAGTGATAAGATTTATCTAGGAACAATGCCAATTACATTGGACTGGGATTTTAGAACTCCATGGAGAAGAGAGAACGAAAAAGGTAGGACAAAGTGACCAGTAAGGATTTGGAGAAGAATCCTGGAGACTTGGAGTGAGGGACATTTTTTTCTGAAACAGTGGTTCAGGAGAAGTAATTCAGGGTAAAGTGAGATGATTTTTGGCAATAGATCAAAGAAATCCAGCAGCTACAGAAATATAAGAATTGGTCCTTTCACATTTGATAGAAAGAAAAAAAAAACTTTTCTAGTGAACATTTAGGAGAATTTTGACCATAAAGCACAGCAGTAGCTGCAGGAAAAAGCAAACAGTTCTAGAACATGGAAGTAAGATGGGGTCATGGAGAGAACAGTGGACTTCATTCAAAGCTCAACTAAAATTCTACCTGCCTATATTCTGGGCAACTAGGTAGAGCAGTGGATAGAGCACCAGCCCTGGAGTCAGGAGGATATGAGCTCAAATTTGACATCAAACACTTAACACTTACTAGCTGTGTGACCTTGGGCAAGCCACTTAACCCTGATTGCCTACATGTAGAGCATGTGTTGTTATTGTTCAATCATTTCTTCATGTCCAAACCCATTTAGGGTTTTCATGGAAAAGATACTGGAGTGCTTTACCAATTCCTTCACTAACTCATTTTACAGATCAGGAAAGTGACAAACGGTGTTAAATGTCTTGGTCAAGGTCACACAGCTATTAAGTATCTGAAGCTAGATTTGAACTCAAGTTTTCCTGTTTCCAAGTCTAATACTCTATCCACTGTGACATCTAGTTGCCCTTAGATGATCTCCAAGTTTCCTTTAGTGCTAAGCCAGAGGAAAGTTATAGTCTTATAGATGTTATATTCTTATATATAAACTTATATATATAAGTTTAGACAATTATCATTCTATCTTAGGCCTCAGATTACATCTAGAATATTCTATTCATATAGTTGTGATAAGTATCCACAAGAAAATGTGAGTTTATTGGAGGACAATGCAAAAGAAAGGGAATACAAGTCATAACATTTAAGTATAAGAGTAGAGGTCAATTGAGTAAATTAAACAAATCAAATTTAAAAGAAGTAGAATTCCTAAACCCAAAACCAAATCATCAAATGAAAAGACATGTTGATGGTTCACTATGTATGAACAGGTCTAGGCGCCTCCTTGAACTGATCAATGTTATCTCAATTAGGTATAACAACAAAAAGTCAATTTAGATTCAGGAAAGTACCCAATCATATTCTCAGTGTCTTATATGGAAGCAGAAGCTTGTTCTAAACCTAACAGAGATTTTGAGAGTCTGGCTACAGAGAGAAGAGAATGACAGCAAGAGCAAAGCAAAACAGAATAATCAAATCGAGGCATCTGATCAAAGTGGTATGAAATAGTAGAATGGAGCAATTGAGGAGAGCCATTGCCTCAAGTAGAATCTTGGAGCTTATATTTACCTCCTCAAGAATAAAGGAAAATATCATGAAAATGTCTGTTCTCTTTCTCTGGTTTCCCTTTGCCAATATTGTTCTAGGAAGTGAACCTGAAATATATTATCAAAAGCTTTTCTGGCACATAGACAATGTTTTTGGGTAGTCGGGTGGCATAGTGAATATAGGTCCTGAAGTCAGAAAGACTTGAGTACTAATTCAGTCTTACACATATGCTTGCTGTTTGACCCTATTTGAAGGTATTTAACCCTATTTGCCTCAGTTTCCCCATATGTAAAATGAGTTGGAGGGAAAAAAATGGCAAACAACTTCAATATCTTTGCCAAAAGTATCAGATATGACTGAAACAATTCAACCTCAACAACACGGACACAGAAAGTTAAATAAAAGATTAAGCATTTGAAAATCTCTTACTTTGAGGCAGGTGGGTGGCACAGGCTAGAGCTCTGGTCCTGGAGTCAGGAAGACCTGAATCTAAATCTGGTCTCCCTACACTTGATAACTTTAGGACCCCTTAACACAAATCATTTAATCCTGATCACCTCAAAAAGAAAAAAAAAGGAAAATCTGTCAAGTCAAAGACTAATGAAATTGAAAAGTCTTGTATTTAAAGTTAGGCCAGTCATCAGATCTAGGGGAGCCTCTTCATTTTACTGATAAGGAAGCTGATTTTTCAGAGTTCTCAAATGATTTTTCCAAAGTCAGTCAAAGTAGTCAGTGGAAAATCCAAAATCAAATCTAATTACAAAACCATCTTTCTTTGCATTTCTCCTGCATATCTAGAATCCTTTCCCTTATTGCCTCTGCTTCCAGGTTTCCTGATATCCTTTCAACTCACAGATGAAATCCCACCTTCTGAATGAAGCTTTTTGATGATCTCCTTTAATGCTACTGTCCACCCTCTAAGATTACTTACAATTGATCCTAGGTATATTTTATTTGTACAGAGTTATTTGTATGTTGTTTCCTATTAGATTCACATTAATCCACTTTAGAATGTGAGATTCCTGAGAACTAAGAATGCTTTTGCCTTTCTTTTTTTTTAACCTCAGTGTACAATAGGCATTTAATAAACATTTCTTGAATTGTCCGTGATACACTGCCTTCCTTCTTTTTCTTCTTCCCAAAGGATAGAGCTGGGAATAATGGATAGAAGTTTCACAGTGGAAGATTTTAAATCTTTTTAAAGGAAACATTGAAAACATAAAGAAAAACAAAAAAAAAAACTTCTTCACAATTAAAAGTCATCCAAAAGTGGAATGATCTTCCTAGAAAGGTAATAGATTCTTTGTTGATTGGATACTTCAATACTACATGCCCACTTTTTTGGATGTAAGACATGAGAGATTTCTGTTCAGGTGGAACTGTATGGACATATGGGTTTCTTTCCAATTCTAACATCTTATGATCATGAGGATTCTAAAACAACAACAAGGAAAAGGGGGCACATTCTATTAGCTGTTTCTTCAATCTCTCCCTCCAAATTGCACCCTCATACCTTAAAAGACTTTGCTGTAAATATTCCTCTTCCTCCTTTTCAAGCCATTACACATTACAACAGAAAGAAAATGTGCAATTCCTGTCTCATTAATTTTTTTTGAAATATTATCCTTTTCCATCTCCTTCACCCCCTCCTGCTTCACAAGAGTTGTTCTCCTTAAGAGATTCATAGCAATTTGTTGCCATAACAACCCTCTCTTCCCACTCCAAAAAGTTTAAATACCAGGTTTCTTTTGCCTGTGGGTCTTCTCTGGGGACTTCTGCCAACGTTTCTTCACCAAGAAGAGTTCCTTTCTCTGTTAGAGTTCCTGGAATTTGGAGTGTCTGGCAAAGCCTTCTTGACAAAGACTCCATCGTTGCTTACTGATTGAGGACTCACTCTCCAGAAATTGCTTCAGCTGTTTCAGTAGCAAGATGCTGTGGAGTTGATATCACTCAAGTATCAACTGATGGCAGCCCCTGTTGGTTCGATTGCCAACAACCTCTTTTGGAAGGTTGGATGAGTGGGCTGGAATGTTATCTCCAGTGGAAATGCCAGGTTGGAAAATCCATCAAAACTAGCTTAGCTGCCATGAAAGTTCCTAGAATGAGAGAGTCAGAAAGAAACAGAGATAGAGAGAGACCAAGAGACAGAGAGAGGAAGAGAACAGAGAGAGGAAGAGAACAGAGAGAGGAAGAGAAAAGAGAGATAGAAGGTCAGAGAAAGATAGAGATAGGCAGTGAGATAAAAGTGAAAGAGACAGTGTGAGAGGCAGACAGAGATATAGACTGAGACAGAGATAGAGACAGAGAAAAAGAGAGAGGCAGAGAGAGACAGAGGGAGACAGAAATAATTGAGTGCATTTGATCAATCAATAAATCCAGAAAAAAGAAATAACTATCCAACATCACATGAAAAGATGGTAGCCAAAGCAACACTAAAATCAACAGATAATAGAGCTAAAGTGAGAAGACATCTAAGAAATCATCCTGATGCCTTCACTTTAGAGAAGGGGAAACCGAGACCTAGAGCTATAGGGGACACAGACACAAAGGCAGCAAGGGACAAAGCTGGTATTTGAATTTGACTCTAAGTCTTTGGCTTCCATGATAGAAAAAACCATTTTCAGTTTCTACATCTCCTCTCTTCAGTACATATCAATAATGTTTTATTCCATTTTATTGAACATATGCCTTTCTGAGCAGAATTGCCTTTCCAGGCTGATAGTCATAGGTCACATGAGGACTGAATTTTAAAGTTTAAAAACATTTTGCAAATCTCATTTGATCCACAAGACAACAGCCCTGTGAAATGAGTGTTATTATTATTCCTATATAAGAGTAAATTGAGACTTAAAAGGGTCAAGTGACTTTTCAAGTGTTACAAACCTAACAAACATATAAGACTGAATTCAAATTCAGGTTTTTTTTCCCTCAGCAATCTATTCACACCACACTAGAGAACTTTTCATTTACTATATTTCTATGTTAGACCTGACTCCATCTAGTGATCACAAAAGGGACTGACAACCCTTGGGACCATCATTCATCTTTCACTTCTCCTTGTTCCTGTAAGGCCCCAAGATACAAAAGAGAGGATCTAATCTTGTGCATTTACTTGGAAGATGGGTAAGGTTGCACACTGAGAAATATTTGTGCTTCAGTTTCTATCAGATTAGAAAGGACAGGGCCATTAAAGAGTTGATTGGAAAGGGAAGTAGTGATTATGAATAGCAACAAGACTTTGTCAAGGTCAGGTCATGGCTGACTGGTTTCATTTTCTATTTCAAATGAAGTAAATAGTATAAACATGATTTTTTTTTGTTGTCGTTCAAATAATTTCAGACAAGTCGGACTCCTCATTTTCTTATTTGAGGTTTTCTTGGCAAGGAAGCTGGAGTGGACCATTTCTTTCTCCAGTTCATTTTACAGATGAAAAAAACTGAGACAAAGGGGATGAGGTGACTTTCCAAGTTTCACACAGGTATAGATAGTGAGCATCTGAGGTTGATTGACAACTTAGATCTTTCTGACTGGTCTGGAACTCTACTCACTTCCATCTAACTGACCAAAACATGGATTTTCTAATAGATAGAAAAAGTTTTTGATAAAGCATCTCATATAACTCTCATGGAGCACATATATATAGGGTTATGAATCAGATAACAATAAAATCAGAAAAGGTTGGAAAATCAGACTCAAAGAGAAATTCTCAATATTTCAATGTTCACAGGTCAGTAAGGCACCAGCAGAATACCCAAGGATTTGCCTATTGCCAGGTGCTACTTAACATTTTCATCAATGACTTTATCAATGACAGTATAAATGGTATATCCATTAAATTTGCAGATGACACTAAAGTATGAAAAATAACACATGCACTCAACAACAGATTTGGGATAGATAAGTATCATGACAATCTAGATCAAGGGTTTTCAACCTCTTTTGCATTTGTAATATACCTCCCTGATTGCCTGAGATAAACAGAATGTGGTAGAACTCTACTAAAAAAAAGGCAGGGCAATTAAAAGGGAAATAAATTACTGTAATTTTTATAAAATTTTAATAAAATACTGTAATTTTTAAAGTTCACATATTCCAGATTCAGAATATTCTGGTCAGGGGCATCTAGGTGGCACAATGGATAGAGTACTGGCCCTAGAGTCAGAAGGGCCTGAGTTCAAATCCTACCTCAGACACTTAATATTTACCTAGCTGTGTGATCATGGGCAAGTCACTTAACCCCGCTGACTTGCAAAAACTAAAAAAACAAAAACAAAGAATATTCTGGTCTGACCAATTTGACTGAGTCAAATAATATGAAATTCAATTTAAAATCTTTTCCTTGGTAACAAAATAATTACAATAATACTCTTAAAATAACAAAATGTTGGAGATAACTGTTTTTTAGAGTATAAGATACTCAGGGACAGAGACTGTAATTTGCCTTTTTTTAACTCCAGTGCTCAGCATAACATTGACTTAATGAATATTTATTGATTGATTATTCTGAAATTGATAAAGGGGTTTCATGGACTTCAGGGTCAATATGAGTCAGCAGCATATGTGGCAACCAATGCAAAAATAAAATGAAACAAAATAAAACTTATGTAATGTTTGGTTGCATTTACAGAAATATAGCTTCCCAAAGATGGAGATAGTAGTCCTAATGAACTTGGACCACATCAGACCTCATCTGAAGTAAAGCATTCTTTCTTCATTTTTGGTAGAACATTGCTGATTGGAGGATGCCGAGAAGAGATAAGCAGGATATGAAGGACAAAAAGACACTCAGTCAAAGTCACATGGTAATGGTTTGCCTGTGTTCTCTTAACTGTAAATGAAGATAATAACAGCACCTATCTTGTAAGGTTATTATAAAGATCAAATGAGATCATAATTGCATAGCACTTAGCACAATGTCCAGTATATAGTAGGTGCATAATAAAAGCTTATTCCTTTCCCTGAGATTCCACAGAGCAGAAAGTAAGTAAAAACAATTCCAACACTGCTCCCAACCTTTCTCATGTTACTGGGATTGCTTGTCTTTAGTATTGTGGGTTATTTTCATCTATCCTCTATTCCCCCACCCACCTATCCACCAAGGAAAATGCCTTATCTTCCAAAGGGAGGGCTATAGGAATTCTTCTAGGGAAGACCTAGAAATGAACCTGATTTTAGTGTGTCCAGGAAGACATAGAATGTATTATCAAGGATCCTTTCGATTTTAGCAATTAGTCATGGGTTACTTAGAGTTCTTTTTTTTTCTTTTTCAATATCCATTTCCTTTGTTACCCCAGTATTTTCCCTAATAACTGGCTTATAGTAAGTGTTTGGAATATTAGCTGAATAATTCAACATGTATAACCTCTATCTGATTACTCAGTCTAGGGGAGGTGGAGGAAAGGAAGAGAAGAAGAAAAAATAGTGTACTCAAAATCTTACAAAAAAAATGAAAGTTGAAAATTATCTTTACATGTAATTGGAAAAAATAAAACTATGTTTTAAAAAAGAAAAATGTAAAAATAAGTCATCAAATTTGTTATAAACATTTTTTAATTAAATGTTTGTTGACTGCTTCCAACATACTACCCAAATGGATAAATTCCAGTTCTGAAATATTCCACTGCGAAATAATTGCAGTCTTGTTTCACTGTGCCTACACAAATCAAAGTGGAGGTTTTTGTCAACTACTCCAGATACTGTCACATAGAGGCAGTGAAGTACCTTCAGCAAGGTCCAGTATACCTTATCAGCAACTTAATATTTCATACTGATAATTTCAGTTTACACAATACCAAATCAAACAAATAAACAAACCAAGAAAAAAACATGATTTCCTCAAAGCTAGCTCCAGTTTAATGACTGTACATTATAAGTTATAGATGGCTCTTTGGGCATTCACCTGCAAGGGAGAGAGAAGCTGAGAATGTTCACACATGTCCCCTATAACCCCAAAGGGAAAATATATGTTCAAAGACTTGATGCTCATTTTTTTTAAGAATCACTTAGATTGTGTAATTTAAGGTCCCAAGAAAATTCACAGATACAAATAACCTTATGTCCTCTCTGGGTCTGTTTAAATACCTCAATGAGCTTATTAATTATTAATTTATTGAACTTATGGATTCCAAAAACTCCTGTATACTAGTTTTATTTATGTTAATCTTACAGGGTATTAAATGCTATTAGTTTTGTTTTTATTTTATTTTACATTCCGATGAAATTAAAACTGTTTCAAGCCCATAAGATAAAAATCTTCACAGTAACCTTCTTTTTTTTTTAACCTATTTCCTTCAAGATTCTCCCCACCCAAACCATATCTGCCACTTTATAAAATATGAATTTGGTCTCTGGCCTCTTTTTTTAGTTGTATAACCTTGTTATATTAACATAAAAATTAAACACAAGAGATGAATCAGCTAAATTGGACTCACATGTAGAGATCAAAACCACTGTAGCATAGCAGTAGGAACAAGGCAAGGAATGGCGTCACAGAGGAATTCAATTTATTGACTGAGAACAAAATTCAGAGGAAAAAAGAGAAACTGAGAAATAAGGTCAAATAGTAGCGATTGTAGTATTTCCAAATTTAGAATTTATGACTGAAGAATAATATGAGGAATCATCATGTGGCTGAAGAGGGAAGATGACTCCTGGTAATACTGAGGGGATGGAGCTGACTCCTTTTCAGTCATATAAGTCTGTATACAAGCTAACTACATCAGATAATAGGATGATGATGATGATGATGATGATGATGATGGTGATGATGGTGATATGGTGGTGGTGTTAATAACCCAAATATGGATTCATGAAATGATTTCAGATTTACTTTTCTTATATCACTTGACCCTCACAATAAACCCAAGAGTGTAAATAGAATAAAATGTTATTAAAATTCTTGTTTTATTTTTGCCTTAGTAGATACAGTGGATAAGCTTTCTATAATGTATTAAAGCCATCTCTTTTCCTGTTTTTCACTACTATACTCCATCTCTCCTTCAGGCCATCCACCATGGCCTATAATGCAATCTCTCCTCATCTCTGCCTTATGACATTCCTCATTTCTTTCCTTCAAAATTCAGAAGAATCTTCTACATAAAGTTTGTATTGATCTCCCAAGTCGCCAGTGTTCTCCCTACCTAGCTACATTTTACTTGCATTTGATCAATGTCATCCTATGCAAGTATGCATGTATGAATCTATACATGTGTATATTCATATGTAATATATTCATGTATATTTGTTTCTAAAATATGTATTTGTGGATACATACATATATATATATATATATATATATATATATATATTATGATTTCATTCTTCATAAACAAAAACGACCATGGCACCATATGTATGATGATGTCACTTTCACAATTATATTGTCATAGTGAGGGAAAAGTTGTGCAAAGACTTCCTTCTCATTTACCTAAAAGAGAATCCTTCCATTCCATGGTCTAATCTGATAGGAACCCAGACTACTGGTGATGGTCTGGCTTCTGTGGCATTCTCTTGAATTTTGAACTGATTTCATTTCCTCCCATATTATTGAGGCACCGCATCATACCAACAGTAAGAACTGACATTGAAAATATATATATATATATATATATACACACAAACACACATGGATATATAATATGGAAAGAAAAGGAAGGAAAGAAGGAAAGAGGGAAGAGGGATTTATGGGACACAGCCTCTTTGTGTGCATGGGTATATTTTTATAAGAATACACATAAATGTCCAAATACATAGGCAGGTATATCCATATAAGAATGGAAGCACACACACACACACACACACACACACACACACACAAACAAACAAACACACACACCTACAGACATATGCATTTTTCTTGTTGTTATTCAGTCATTTTTCAGTTGTGTACAACTCTCCAGGTTTGGGTTTTTCTTGGCAGAGATACTAGATGGTTTTCCATATCTTTCTCCAGCTCATTTTATAGATGAGGAAACCAAGGCAAATAAAGTGAAATGACTTACCCAGGGTCAAAATGACAGTAGTGTTTCAGGGTGGATTGGAACCCAAGAAGATGAATCTTCCTCACTTCAGGCCTAGAATTATATCCATTGTACAATATAGCTGCCTAGATATACACATACAGACACCCACAAATACAAAATTAAACTTGAATAGTTTAAAACTGTAATAAGACTTTTGGAATACATGTGCATATATTATGAATACATGCATACATTCATATATAAATGTATGTATTTCACATGTATGTTATATATATGACTATATGTATATACATGCATAAGTACAGACATAGAACAGCTAGATGGTACACTGAATAGTGAACTGAATCTGAAATTAGAAAGATTTAATTTCAAATTCAGTCTGATACTTAAGTTGTGTGACTCTGGGCAAATCACTTAATGTTGTTTTCCCTCAGTTTCCTCACCTGTAAATGAAATAGAGAAGGACATAGAAAATCAGTGCAATATCTCCCCCAAGAAAATTCCAGGATGAGGTCATAAAGATCTGGATATGACTAAAATTGGATCACATGTACACACACACATATGTAACTGTATAATAAATGTATTTAATTATATATGAATGTATTTAATTATATATGTATGTGTGCTCTCTTACTGATAGAATACAAGCCTCTTGAGATTAGAAATTGTTCCATTTTTAAACCCTTAGTTCCATAGTGTTTGAAATGTAAGTGCTTAAGAAATATTTCTGGATTGACTGATAACAATAAGTGAATTAAATTATTGAAAAGCAGTGATTAATTGATTTTAATTTACTTTAATTAGTATTAATTTAATTACTATTTGGTCAAATCCTTGGAATACAAAAATTAAAACAGAGACAATCTCTTCCCTTAAGAAGCTTGCATTCTAAGAGGGAAACAACACAGTACCTATAATATTTAATGGAACAAATTAACAAGAAATTATGAAATACCACTCTTTTCATTGCATTGTAGTAGCATTGGGAGCATATAGTCAAAAATTAAATCATTCCCTTTCTCGAGTTTACATTCTCTGTAAGATGATCAAAGAACAGGTGAAATTATAGATTTTTTTTAAAAGTATGAGATCATAGAGCTCTCTTACACAGCTCCACCTAATTTTATAAGGAAGAAAAATAAATATCATTACCAGAGAAGGGAAAGGACTTGTTCAACACTGTGCAATGAGTTAGTGGCAGAGTGAGGACTGGATAGAATTCCTGTCATCTAATTCCAACTCCTTCACAGACTTCCTCCCCTAGGTACAGGTTGTGAAGGAGTAGTTAGAATTCTG